>NC_087294.1:14636911-14856911 GCF_015220805.1 Pogoniulus pusillus
ACCATTGAGGACTGCACCTTGAAGGTGTCATCTTTTAATGAAAAAACTTGTGCAGTTTCAGATCACTGAAATTGAAAAGTAGATCCCAAGTCACATTCTGCTTTGACTTGATGCAGTTTTCAACATGTTTTCACGATGACTTTAACCACCAAGTTTCCTATTACTGTTGCTGGGAATTTAATGTAAAGCCGTTGGTGACTCAGTGCGCAAAACCTGATTGCAAGGTTTAAAGCCTGACTTTTAAAGATAATACCAGTTTGTGACAAAGTGACGTAGCCAAAGTGCAGAGTTAGTGGCAATCAGGAGGCAGAATGTTCTTGTCTAGTAGTAGTTCTCTTTTAAGATAATTTCATTTTGCTTAAGATTTTTATGTTAACAAATGTAACAGACCAGAGTTTAAAATGATTTATCTAATTGATTCCTTTTGTTACCTGGCTAGCAGGGAAAAGGGGTCGAGGCCGGTCCTGACCTGTTACAATGAAGACTGACTTGCTATGTGGGATTACACCAGAAGCTTGCAGTGGAGTAATGGTAAGGATATCCAGCAACCTTAAGTATCTCAGCTGTATAGGAGCATATTCTGTTGCAAAAGACCTTCCTGCGAAGATCGTGGATTCAAATATGGGACATTTGAACTAATACTTGGACATTGAAATGAATTTCTTTAACAGTTTTCTCTGCAGTGCAAGTTATTAAACTAAAGCTACTCTATTTCCCCCCCATGTGTTCAACGAAATCCTTAACGTCTAGCATGGTATCTTAATAAAGAATAAAGTCATTCTTTACAAAATCTGCTTTAAGTAGATTTTTCCCCCCAAGTTTTCTTAGTTAAGGATTCCAAAAGTGGTATTCACGAATTCTGGCATTGAAGTTTTTATTGCAGTGGCCTAGATGAATACCATCGTTGGTATCCTTAACCCTTTATATTTCTGCTCATGAAGGTTAATCATGATTGTCTCTATAGTAATCACTTACGAATTGTGTTCAGATACAGCAGTTTCAGGTGTAATCATCAGAGCTGGTTAGTCAGGCATTCCAGATAGTGGTTCTTTTCAGAACCTTTTTTAAAGGGTTGGTTAACTACCTCAGTAGCAGAGGATTGAACTATACCCTGTCTGTACTGTACATAGAAAATCTTTGTAGATAAAAGCAAGGCTTGTTTAATATGATATGAGGGTTAAGAGTATAATATACCAAATGTAACATTCTTAGTTGCCTTTAGTTCCAGAGGCTTTGTAAGACTTCCTCATGACCATCATAACAGGCCTTGCTTTTGTCGTATTTTGTGGCTGAAAAAGCAGCCTTGCTTCTTCAGATATTGTAGTTATTTGGATGTATAATAGTTTAGCAAGATGTTACTTTTGTAAGACATCAGATGTTCAAAAAAAGTGCATCAGCAACTTGTACTAAATACTGCAGTGTCCCTTTATAAAAGGTCAGACTAAAACTGACAACTGTACAGTGAAGCCTGACATTTGGATATTTTGAAGTTTTTTCATAAATCATAGAATAGTATATGGCTGTAGTTTAGCTTTTTAGGTAAAAGGTATGTTTTCATTAGTGCATTTCTTACTGCTGGTCACTGTAAAAACACGTGGATCAGCTTTCCATTTCTCTTACGCAGAAACATGATAACCTGTAGAGTAGAGTAGAGTACAATCATTTGTGCTATGTTTTTAATTTGCTAAAGCACCTTGATGACAGTGAGTGTTCAGTGGTGAAGCATCCTCTATTGAACCACCCTTCCAAAAGAAAAGGCAAAGCAAAAACAAAAGAACCTTGCCAAGTCCTGCTTCGGGTAGCTTAAAAAGGTAGATGAAACAGAGACCGACTCGGACTTGGCATCAAGAGCTTCCCTTAACCCCCGCCCCAAAGGGATACTGCAGTTATACTACATACCCATAGGCACCACAAGGAAAAATTGAAGCTTATACCCAATGAAGGTTTTATACACACCAGTTCCCCCAGTAAATGCAAAATTTTAACGACAATTAGACATGTCATATGTTAAAAATGCTCATGGCAAACAATCATTTTTTGCATTCCTGCAAATAAAATTGTTTTATACTGTAAGCTGGAGGCGAGTGTAACTTATTTTTGTAATAAAGTTTTTATTTTTTTTATGTGTCATTAATATAAATGTGTGTTAGTACAGAGATCTCCTGGTTTAAAAAAAAAAAAAAAAAAAAAAAAAGAAAAAACCAAACAAAAAAACCCCCAAACCAAACTCTTAGAAATCGCACACATTTCAGTCTGGTTTACGTGTATTTACATAAGCTTTAGAATAGTGGTTGCCAATAGCCTGTATGTTTCACATTGAAGTTTTATTTTCTTCATTGTTTTCTCTTTTTTTGGTTTTTTGTTTTTTTTTTTTTCATTTCCTTTCCTTTTTGTTTTGTTTTGGTTTTCTTTTTGGTTTCATTACCTTTTAAATAAACCATTTTAGTATGTTGTATGTCAATTACTGGGCTAGCTGGGACACGAAGTGTAATTTCAAATTGTCAAGTGTTCATTGGAATATGTAAAATGTGCCTTGCCAGTTTTGGAACTTTTTAAGACAAAAAAGTGAAGTGAATGGTGGTGAAATGAGTTAAGTCATTTGCTGCCACAGCTTTTCATATATTGCCCTTGCTAAAGAAAAAATAACCTTTTTTTTTTCCCTTCTTTCCTCCAAATTTGAGGTTAAAAGCGTAACGGAGTTGCCGTTAGCTTCCGAATCTTCCAACCTAGCCCTAGAATCTTAGGCTTCTGGAAATTGGGGTTTGCTAATTGTAGCCTTAAGTATCATTTTGAATTTCAATGTAATCCTTGGTGCTGGCATTCCCAGTGCCAAGGAGTTTAAATGCTCCCTTCCGAGAGGTTGCCATGCCTACTGGCGCTTTTACTGTCATACGGTTTTATAAGGAACACTGTCAAGATAAGGAAACCCAATGGTGGGTTTTTTTTTTCCACTTGTATCAAAGTGGTTTTGACTGGGGGCTGTAGGAGAGGAGAAGTCCTCAGATTTCTTCATCTTGAAATCTCTCCATTGCTGAAAACCTTCCAACACTTGTGGGCTCACAAGTGCGAGCGACTGCTTCGTAGAGTCTGGGAAATACATTGGGGTTGGGGGGGAAAAAGCCCTCTATTTAATGAACTAGGACAGTGAAAACATTGCTGCTGAGGCACTGCCCGTGTTGAAATTCTGGATAATATCCTTAATTTCAGCTCTGATAAAAGCATGGGGAACTCTAATTAAAACAACCAACAAAACAAAAAGGCAAAAGTGGACAGGAGAGAGTTTTTAATGGCAAGCAAGCAATGGTGAGCCAACAAAACATCACAAGGTCTTGACAGTGTTCCCTCGAATGATGAACTCAAGCCATTATAAGTTTTAAAATTAAATATGATTTGCACTGTTCTGATATTGGTGCAGTTTTTTAGCAAAACGACCAGAAAACTTTTCACTTTGCATGTGGTGATTAATACTGTGGGGAGGGATGAGGGGGCGGGGGGGGGAAGAACCAGGTCAAATGTTACTTGGAAAGCTTTAAATTGGACATGTAAAGTAGCGGCGAGAGCGGGGCAAGTGCATATCTACAACAGCAGTTTGGTTGCACTTGGGTGTTGGTAAATTTGGAATGGTCTACAGCAATAATGCATCTCTTAGGGGGTGCTTTGGTGACAAAGGGACATAAAAGTGTATTTTGGGTGTGTTAAAGCCAAGTGTTGACTTAATCTCTTGTGCTGCCTCTGTTTGTTCTCATAGGAGACTTTCCTTTTCCTGAAAGGCCTGCAGAGGTTTGAGTTAGAAGCTAGCACAGCTCCACAGTGGTTTGTCATTTGTTCCTAAATTTGAAGTCTAGCTGAATTTATTAAGAAGTGGGGAAACTGCTGCTGCTTAACACTTCTGGTTTATAAACACTCCCAATACACAGCTTTTTAAATTCTACTTGTTCTAATGCTCATTTTGTTTTAAAGAGTTTCATGTAGGACAGAAAACTGTGATGCTGCCTTGGTTTTTTTTCCTCCTTTTTTGAAAGAGATCTGTCACAGCCTCACAATTGATGTTTTTAGTGGTGGAGGAGGGCACCTCTCCTATGAGGACAGTTGGAGCGGTTCAGTCTGGAGAAGAGAAGGCTCCCCAGAGACCTTGTGGCCTTCCAGTAGCTGAAGGGGCCCACAAGAAAGCTGGGGAAGGACTTTTTAGGGTATCAAGTGCTGATGGGATTGGGCAGAATAGATCCAAGATAGAGGAGGAGAGATTGAGATTAGACATTAGGAAGAAGTTCCAGAGCATGAGGGTGGAATAGATCCGAGCTAGAGGAAGGGAGGTTGAGAATTAGACATTAGGAAGAAGCTCTTCAGCATGAGGCTGGTGAGAGACTGGCACAGGTTGCCCAAGGAGGTGGTGGAAGCCTCATCCCTGGATGTTTTTAAGGCCAGGCTGGATGTGGCTCTGGGCAATCTGATCTCATTTGAGGTGTCTCTGCCCATGGCAGGTGATTTGCAGGTGGGTGGTCCTTGAGGTCCCTTCCAACCCTGACAATTCCACATTAGAGATCCAAAGATCAGTTTCTGAATTGCTGCACTGTGCAATTCCAACCCAAGCACTGGTATAAAAACTGAGATAAGGAACACCTACTTTTGTTCTGGGAGGTGAGGGATGTAACATAGCCTAAAATGGACTTAGCCTTCTCTATAGGCAGGATTCCCAGCTTAATGTCTTAGGATAAAAATGTTGCAGATGGCTGCAAGTATTTTTTTTCTCTTGTGCCTTTGATAGTTGTTTAGAAACAGAACTTCTCAGCTTATTGGTTCCTAACATGCATCCATACCTTAGTAAGAGGAGGCTGTTTTAATAAGCAATTGGAGACAAAAGCAGCATGGACATAGACAGATGAAAGGTCTTCTGAAATGAGTGTTCAAATTGCTACATTACCCAAAATTAAGAGTGTTATCCCTTCACCTTAGTGAAAACTGAGTGGAAAATACTGTTTTAAAAGGAACAGCAAGCTTTGAAAGTAGGCAGTAAGACAGTTAAGCTTACAATGTAGTGTCCTGAGAATTGAAATTGGTGAAGTTGGGGATGAAGTTTGTCTTTGTAACTTGAAGCTTATGACTCCCAACAGTATGGCTGGCTGTGATGGACTTAAAAGTCTGAGTGTCTTGCTGAATTAGCTCCAGTGCTAGCACATGACAGCCCTTGGCTGGGGCTACCTAGTTGCAAACATGAGTTTGTGCTTCATCATCTGCTCTGTCAGGTGAAAATGGTTCTGTGGCAGCAAGAGAGTCCAGCCTTAATATGGGTAAGTGGGGTGGAAGGAATGAATTCCTGTTACTTTACAGCCACCTAGTGCAAACAAACATGAAGCTTCCTAGAAGCTGGAATCCTCAGCTTTTTTAAGGGCTTGCAGGTGTTTGTTTACACAGGGGTGGGTTATAAAATCCCCAGGATGAGAGAGTGATTTTGCTGTGCTGCTGCTTTGCTTTGTTGCAACAGAGAGATTGGGTGAAAGGTGCCACTGGGACTAGGTGGCTTACTTGGGATTTAGAAGAGTGATTCCTTCATGGAAATGTAACTTTTTCTTGCTCTGTATCATTGGCTGCAAGCCTTTGCCACAAAGAGACATATTTTTAAGTGGCCAGCTCTGGAATGGATATGGCACTGCCCAATTCACTTGGAAACACTGAATTCCATCCTTCATTTAGAGCTACCTTCATGAAAGCTTCTTTGGATGGTCACACTTCTGATGAAAGCTTTTCTTTGGGGTTTTTTTGTCTTTGTTTTTCACTTCTGTTTGTCTAAGCAGTGTAGAAAACACAATCATTGTATGTAGGTAGTAGGTCATTAAATGCAGATTGATTATTTACATCAGCAACCACAGTTTGCCTCCCAGAGTTGTTTGATTCTTAAACGTCCATTAAACTTTGTATCTACTCCCAGGCCAGTGCTTGATTTCTGACAGTCAATGTAGGAGACACATTTTTAAGTGACCAGCTCTGGATTGGATGTGGCACAGCCCAACTCACCTGGAAACACTGAGGTACATCCATTATTTAGAGCTACCTTCATGAAAGCTTCTTTGCGTGCTCACACTTCTGATGTAAGCTTTTCTTTGGGGTTTTCTGTCTCTCTCTGTTCTTTAAGCAGTCTAGAAAACACAATCATTGTATGCATTAAAGAGAGATTGATTATCTCAAGTCTAAATCAGCAAACCCATTTTGGCTCCCGAAGTTGTTTCATTCTTCAGTGTCCGTTAAACTTGGTGTCTACTCCCAGGCCAAGGCTTGCTTTCTGACAGTCATTTTAGGTGAGTCTTCCAGTGTCAGAAGTCTGCATTTCCTTTAATCTGATTTAATTTGGCTGAATAATGGTGACAGTTCAGCCTCTCTTGTTTGCACAGTTAGCATAACAATGCAGTTCTCCCTGTTTTGATCACTAAGGTAGCAAAGGCATCGAGTCTCAGCATTTTCCTTGCATTAAAGAAGTTTAAAAACCCATTTGAAGTTCTTCTACACAGAGCCACTAGAATAGCCTATGCCATTTGACTGCACAGAAGAGAATGGTGAGGAAAGCCAGAGATTCTAGCACTGAAATGACCTGCAGCACCTAAAACCAAGCTTCAGTAGACTGTTTAATTGACTCCTCATCTGCACTTATGCAGGTGGTTTGGGTTTTAATTCTTCCATTTCGCTGTGTCCAGTGCTAAGTGGATGTTGAATGCAATCGGCTGCTGCTTAAGGTTAACTAATGCAGATATAAAGAGGTATTTGAGTTGGTATTTGGGCTAGCAATGGGTTAAAGAGATTTTCCATTAACACAGTCATTGAAAGTCATCATCCAGCCCTGATTTCTAGCTTCCAAGTGTAGCTTTTCCATTAGTGCTCTGCCACCTAAAGTCACACTTAGCAGGAAATTTCCTTCTCTTTAGTGGTATGAAGAATGCACCTAATTGTGTCACTGGTGGTGGCTGTATGAAAGCTACAAGGGAACTAATTTGAGATTTAAAAGCTTCCTCTGAGAGAGTTCAACAAAGGCAATTTGGTAGCTATTCCATTAGTAAACTGGAGCTTTGCTTAAGATGCAGTTTGAGCCTACTTGAGAATGAAGCTTTCTATTGCAAAACACTGCAGAGAGCTAGAATGAAATCAGTGACAATTAAAACTTCTCACACTGCAAGTGGATCACAACTGGAAGGTGATCTTAGTCTTTACTGTTACAGCACTTGAGGTGACAGCTGAGTTCCTTCATCTGGAATTGCTGAAGTGGCTATTAAAGGACTGTTCATGTTTAAGACTGGTCAGATGCTTCCTGGGGAATCTCTGCTGTCTTGCACTGTTAATGTCTGCACAGCCTCTCAGGAGATTCTTCTAGAAGGAGTCCATTATGGGATTAACTTCAGTGAGATTGATCTTCCAGTTCAAACAAAGGAGGAGCTGGGATTGATATTCCAGTTCAAACAAAGGAGGAGCTGGGATTGATATTCCAGTTCAAACAAAGGAGGAGCTGGGATTGATATTCCAGTTCAAACAAAGGAGGAGCTGGAAGATCTTGGATCCACTGGATTTAAAGTAACTTCCTTGTGTGTGTTGTTTGCAGCTTTATTTTGTACAGAAATGACCTTACAGATGGCAGGTTGCTTTAGTCCTGGGTCATCCTGATGTGCTGGAAGGTATCCAGAGAAGGGCCAAGAGGATGAGCAGAGGGCTGGAGCTGCTCTGCTATGAGGAGAGACTGAGGGAGTTGGGGCTGTGCAGTCTGGAGAGGAGAGGGCTCCCAGGTGATCTTATTGTGGCCTTGCAATAACTAAGTGGACTACCATAAACCTGGGGAGGAGCTTCATAGACTGTCAGGTAGTGTCAGGAATGGCAAGAATGGAACAAAGATAGAAATGGGTAGATTCAGCCTGGATGTTAGAAGTTGTTCAGCATGAGGGTGGCAAGAGCCTGTAATGGGCTGCCCAGGGAGGTGGTTGAGGCCCCATCCCTGGAGGTGTTTAAGGCCAGGCTGGCTGAGGCTGTGGGCAGCCTGCTCTAGTGTGAGGTGTCCCTGGGCATGGCAGGGGGGTTGGAACTGGCTGCTCCTTGTGGTCCCTTCCAACCCTGACTGACTCTAGGATTCTGTGGTTCTGTGATCTGCTGTAAGTGACCCTGCTCTGGCAGGGGGGGTTATCCTAGATGATCTTTCCAGGTCCTTTCTAGCCCCTGATGTTCTGTGGTTGATTTAATAAACTAATCCGAAACAAAGGATTTGGTTTCATGTTCTGAACCATTCATTGGTCACATTTCTGTTGGGGGTAAAAATGACCTTGCTATCTCAATGACATGAACTGCTTAGCAAGTCTCAAAGCCAGTAGTTGTTTTTTTGAGGTGGTTTTGTCTTTCCTTGGGTTAGACTTTGAAACTGGTGCTGAGCTTTGTCTTAAAAGCACTATGTAAACTTCCACAGTTGATTGCCCTGAGTGTAGCATTTCTAAGGAGTAGTGCTTAGATTGAGTGAGGACAGCATCCAGCTCAGTGGTGAAATAGCTTTGCTCACTGGTTGACAGCTGCTGAACATGAGCCAGCAGTGTGCCCAGGTGGCCAAGAAGGCAAGTGGCATCCTGGTCTGGCTCAGGAGCAGTGTGGCCAGCAGGAGCAGGGCAGTCCTCCTGCCCCTGTGCTCAGCACTGCTTAGGACACACCTTGAGTGCTGTGTCCAGTTCTGGGCCCCTCAGTTTAAGAAAGATGTTTAGGTGCTTGAAGGTGCCCAGAGAAGGGCAGCAAGGCTGGGGAGGGGCCTGGAGCACAGCCCTGTGAGGAGAGGCTGAGGGAGCTGAGGGAGTGCAGCCTGCAGCAGAGGAGGCTCAGGGCAGAGCTCATTGCTGTCTGCAGCTGCCTGCAGGGAGGCAGTAGCCAGGTGAGGTTGGGCTCTGCTGCCAGGCAAGCAGTGACAAAAGGAGAGGACACATTCTCAAGCTGTGCCAGGTCAGGTTCAGTTTGGATGTTAGGAGGCTCTGCCCAGCAAAAGTGATTAGCATTGGAATGGGCTGCCCAGGGAGGTGGTGGAGTCCCCATCCATGTAGGTGTTTAAACTGGGACTGGATGAGGCACTTGGTGCTATGGTTTAGTTAATTAGAAGGTGTTAGGTGATAGGTTGGACTGATCTCAAAGGGCTTTTCCAACCTGGTTGATGCTGTGATTCTGTGAGAGCATCATCTCCCAGTCTGTAACGTGCTTCGAGGTGCATTAAACTGTGCTCACTGCACAAGGATCAGTAGCATTGAAGTAAATCAGGTGCTGGACACATCTGAGCAAGCTTAGCTCAAGCTGCCTTCAGCAATGACTTGTGCTAAAGCAGATCATTTGGTAAAGTAAAATGCTAAAATGATTGTGTGGTTTTATTGTGGAGTTGGTTCCTCTGCTGCTCTTTACTAGTACAGCAGCAGGCACAGTGACCTACTTCACATTTTGTACTCTGGAAGAACAAGAGACAGCCACACAGGGAAGCATAAAATCATAGAGTGGCCTGGCTTGGAAGGGACCTCTGAAGGTCATCCAGTCCAACCTCCTCTGCACTCAGCAGGGACAGCCTCAACTAGAGCAGGTTGCCCACAGCCCTCTCCAGCCTCACCTTCAGTATGTCCAGGCATGGGGACACAGCCACCTCCCTGGGCAACCTGTTGCAGTGTTCCAGCAGCCTCCTGGTGCAGAACCTGTTCTGACATCCAATCTCAATCTGCTCTGCTCGAGTTTGCAGCCATTGCCCTCGTCCTGTCCCTGCAGCCCTTTGCAAACAGTCTCTCTGCAGCCTTCTTGCAGCCCCTTCAGGCACTGGCAGGCTGCTGTTAGCTCTGCCCAGAGCCTCCTCTTCTGCAGGCTGCACACCCCCAGCTCCCTCAGCCTGTCTCTGGAGCAAATCTGCTCCAACCCCCTGATGTGTTTCAGGCAGCTCTTAAATTGCTAAGTCCTTTTGAAGTGATCTTTTTGTACTGGAGGCCAGGAAGATTGGAATGGGCTGCCCAGGGAGGTGGTGGAGTTGTCCCTGGAGGTGTGGAAGTGCCTGGATGAGGCACTTAGTGCCATGGTCTGGTTGATAGGGCTGGCTGCTAGGTTGGGCTTGATGAGCTTGGAGGTCTCTTCCAATCTGCTTGATTCTGTGATTCTAAGATTAAAACATATAAGGTACAAACTCTGTATGCCATTTAAAGATACAAGGGCAGAGGAATTGCACAGTACTGCCTTTAAGATCAGGTGGCTGGGGGTGGTTAGACCTGAGCAATCAGGGCATGTAGTTGAAAGGTAATTTTTTGGCTCTTGGGAGGACAAGCCTTGCTGTTAAATAGTCTCTTGGAGTCTCTTCTGTCTAGCAAAAATTCACATATTGAGGGAAAAAAACAACCAGATGACCCTTCCCCTTCCTCTGTCTCTGAAAGCTTTGCAGAAGAGGACTTGGCTGTGCGAGTTAAATAGGTGATGGGTGTTGAAGTGATGAGGAGGTGCTCCTCTTGCAGTTAATTGTTCTTCATAGGAGACCTCCTGCCTCTCAGTCACATTAAAAAGTAGGTAGAGAGATCTCTAAATGGTATTTAATGGTCTGGGAAAAAAACCCAAACAGTAAACACAGCTTGACTTGGCAGCTCCTGTCTCAAGGTCTGCTGGAAATAGCTTTGGTTTTTCTAAGGCAGTGATGATAACCAGGGGAGCTCCTCCTCAGAGGAACACAGAGGTTTATGTTTGTCTTGTACTGTGCTCTAGGAGAGATTGAATCACAAACACGGTGTAAGTCCCCCAGTTTAAGAGGGACAGGAGAGGGTCCAGTGGAGGGCTAAGAGGATGATGAGGGGACTAGAGCAGTGCCTGATGAGGAGAGGCTGAGGGCCCTGGGGCTGCTTAGTTTGGAGAAGAGAAGACTGAGAGGGGATTTGATCAGTGTCTATAACTATCTGAGGGCTGGGGGTCAGGAGTGGGGGACAGGCTCTGCTCACTGCTCTCTGGGATAGGACAGGCAGCAATGGATGGAAGCTGCAGCACAGGAGGCTCCAGCTCAACACAAGGGGGAACTTCTTGAGTCTAAGGGTCCCAGAGCCCTGGCACAGGCTGCCCAGAGAGGTTGTGGAGTCTCCTTCTGTGGAGACTTTCAAGGCCTGTCTGGATGTGTTCCTGTGTGATCTGTGTTAGATAGGATTGTCCTGCTCTGGCAAGAGGTTGGACTGGATGATCTCTGTGGGTCCCTTCCAACCCCTAACATCCTGTGAGCCTGTGAAACACTCCCCACTGGGGAGAGCTCTTAGCAAAGCATATTTTTTCTTGTCTCCCTGAGAAAGTGTAAGTTGATGGAGCAGCTGGGAGAAGAAATCGTCTCCCTGTGGGCACAAGGTGACCATTAAATGTTCCTAAGCAAGTTTGTAGTCCAGGGTTACAGGCAAAATAGCAAGGAAGGGAGCCTGGTGAGACACAGCAGAACAGCTTCATGTAGCTGTGGTAAAGAGCTGGTTTGTGGCCTCTTTCCTTTCCATCAGTCTCTGCTTCCCTTGTGAAAGGTAGGCACACTGTAAGCCAGGCACCAGCTAGCAGCCACAGCACCACGTGAAGGGAGTGCCAGGTGGTGGATCTTGCCCAGGCTCAAACAACAAGTGGAAAGCAGACACAGGAGCCCTGCATTACATAAGAAAAGGTAAGGGAGATCCTGTCCTGGCTGTTTGAGCCACCAGGGCCACCTTGGCTCAGTAGAAATTGCAAAAGGAAATTGTTTGGAAGTATCTCTGTGAAGGAAGAAATTTCAGCACAGCAGAATGTAACCAGGGTAGGAAAGAAAAGCCCTCTTGAAATGCCTGCTGCTGCTATTTCAGATGTCCTCTTCTGGGAGGTGAGTAGTGCCCTAGAGCTGCTGTTTGGAAAGATGTTTGGGTGCTAGGTTGGACTGGACTTGGAGGTCTCTCCCAACCTGGTGCATTCTATGATTCTGTGTTATCGAGTGTGAGATGTTCCTGCCCATGGCAGGGGGCTTGGAACTAGGTGATGCTTGTGCATCTAGCCCTGACTGATTCTGTGAAGTGATGCAGTGACAGGCACAGGGAAGCAAGAGCCAGTCTTTAATCACAGCATGTTAGGGGCTGGAAGGGACCGCTGCAGATCTTCCAGTCCAACCCCTGCCAGAGCAGGAGCAGAGAATCCAGCACAGGTCACACAGAAACACAGCTCAAGAGGAGGAGAAACTTCTTTGAGTGAAGGTGACAGAGCTCTGGAGCAGGCTGCCCAGAGAGGTTGTGGAGTCTCCTTCTCTGCAGACTTTCCAACCCCTCCTGGCTGCATTCCTGTGTGGCCTGCCCTGGGTGATGCTGCCTTGGCAGGGGGCTTGGACTGGATGCTCTCTGGAGGTCCCTTCCAACCTCTTAACACTCTGTGATTGTGATTCTCTGTGATCTGGCAGTTTAAAGCCCCTGTTGCTGTATTCAGCAACTGTTCTGGCCCCAGATTGTTCTTTCCTTATCCAGTTTGCTTTAATCTTATAATCCTGAGTGTCAACATATGGTCCAGAAAGCAAATGCAACAACCTACAGCAGCCACTGGCAGCACACTGCTGCCATGCAGTTACAGACAGACATCTGTGGGTAGTGGAGGGAGCTGACTCCCAAATGCCACGGATCTTGACTGTGAGCAGTTTATTAACTCATTCACAGACAAATAAATGGCTGTATTTTTTCTTTCATATGTACCTTCTGTCCCAGCTCAAGCCAGGAGGGAAATGGTAAAGCTGATTTTGCTTATGTAATAATACTTGTCCTCCAAACCAAGCCAGGAATGTGTAAGAAATGGTTTGAACCTCTGCTCTCCCCTAAAGTATCAATGTTTCCATGCTGAATTGCTTCGTGTTCCACAGAGACATGACCAAAGGGCAGTTCTCACCTCAAGAGTTTTGCATTCAACTCAGTTATCTCCCAGATGGAAACCAGGAGCTGCTGATGGATGCCCAGCTCTGGAGCCCTCAGCACAGGAAGGACCTGGAGCTGATGGAGCAGGGCCAGAGGAGGGCCAGGAAAATGCTCAGAGGGTTGGAGCAGCTCTGCTGCAGGGACAGGCTGAGGGAGCTGGGGGTGTGCAGCCTGCAGAAGAGGAGGCTCTGGGCAGAGCTAACAGCAGCCTGCCAGTGCCAGAAGGGGCTGCAAGAAGGCTGCAGAGAGACTGTTTGCAAAGGGCTGTAGGGACAGGACGAGGGCAATGGCTGCAAACTAGAGCAGAGCAGATTGAGATTGGATGTTAGGAACAGGTTCTGCACCAGGAGGCTTCTGGAACACTGCAAGAGGTTGCCCAGGGAGGTGGCTGTGTCCCCATGCCTGGACATACTGAAGGTGAAGCTGCAGAGGGCTGTGTTTTTTCATGCCAAGTGTGGTCAGGGACTGGAATGAGCTGCCCAGGGAGGTGCTGGAGTGCCCAACCCTGGATGTGTTCAGGGGTGGTTTGGATGTGGTGCTGAGGGCTACGGTTTAGGGTGCACCTTGTAGATAGGGTCCTGGGTTGGACTTGGTGGTCCTGAGTGGCTTTTTCAACCTGTTTCTGTGATTCTGTTAAAAACTGACTCTATCAAAATCTTGTGTGGTCAGTCCTGGACACATTGCTTCAGAGCTCATCTCCAGATACATGTTTTTGCCCTTCAGCTCTCCAGCTAACCAGAGAATCTTCCTGAGTACTTCTCTGAGGGGATAAAGATTTGCTGAGGAATAGGGAACTTTCTTATTTCTCACATAAAATCAGCATTGAAACAATCTTGGTGTGGTCAGCATCTGTCTGATGTACTTTGCTGAAAAGCAAACCTCAGCTGTGCCCTCCAGTGCGCCAAAATTCGAGTTGGGACAACATTACAGAATGCCAGAGGTTGGAAGGGACCTCTGCAGATTTTCCAGTCCAACCTCCCCTGCCAGAGCAGGAGCAGAGAATCCAGCTCAGGGCACACAGGAACACATCCAGACAGGGCTGGAAAGGCTCCACACAAGGAGACTCCACAGCCTCTCTGGGCAGCCTGTGCCAGGGCTCTGGGACCCTTACACTCAAGAAGTTCCCCCTTGTGCTGAGCTGGAACCTCCTGTGCTGCAGCTTCCATCCATTGCTGCTTGTCCTGTCCCAGGGAGCAGTGAGCAGAGCCTGTCCCCCCCTCCTGGCAGCCCTCAGATAGTTATAAACGTTTGTCAAATCCCCTCTCAGTCAGAATCCTGTGATTGTCTCTGAGAATCAGGCTACAAGAAAGCTGGGGAGGGACTTTTTAGGCTGTCAGGGAGTGACAGGACTGGGGGGGAGTGGAACAGAGCTGGAAATGGGTAGATTCAGCCTGGATGTTAGGAAGAAGCTGTTCAGCATGAGGGTGGTGAGAGCCTGGCAGGGGTTGCCCAGGGAGGTGGTGGAAGCCTCATGCCTGGATGGGCTTAAGGCCAGGCTGGATGTGTCTGTGGGCAGCCTGCTCTGGTGTGAGGTGTCCCTGGGCATGGCAGGAGTGGTTGGAACTGGCTGATCCTTGTGGTCCCTTCCAGCTCTGACCGTGCTGTGAGTCCGTGACTCACGCTGTACCCGAGGGCGGCTGCAGGTGTGCAGTGCCTTTAGCTGTTCTCGGCAGAACTACATCCCAGCATTACTGCGTTGGCAGTGCCCGAGCGCTGTACGCTTCGCCGATGGTAGGAGCCTCACTTTCCTCACCCGCTTCCTTCACAAGCGCTTCAGAAGCTGAGAGAGACCTTTGGTGTCCCAGTGGCAATGCCTTGCTCCAGTCAGCCTCTAAAGATAGAGCGTTCCATCAGGTGCGGCAGCTCGCTGCTTGGCGGGGGGAGCTGCTGCCCGAGCCCAGGTATTTATAGCCCGGCAGAGTCCCTGTCACCGGAGAGCTGCTATTTACGGGCCGCAGGGCGGGCTCTTAGCCCAGCTGCACCGCTGCCGCCCGAGGGCTGCCGCCAGCAGCTCCCCGGCAGCCGAAGGGCGCCCCCCGGATCCGGCCAAGCCCGGCCCTGCCTGCGAGCTCGGCCTTCGTGCGCCCCCCCGCCGCTTGCCGCTGCTCTCCGCCGCCCGTCCCACGCCCCGAGACGTGGCGGCGAGCCCAGCACCTGCCGCTCCGGCCCGCCCCCGGCACTCAAGTTCCCGCACGACTCGGTGAGCCGCTTCCAGCGGTCCCCCGGCTCGCCGCGGCTCAAGAGCTACCCCTCCGCTTCCCGCCCTGGCCCGGGCGCCTCAGCTCTTCCCCAGGCTGCGGCGCCGGTGAGAGGAGAGAGGAAGCGGAGGGGCAGGAGCGGCGGCCCTGGTGCCAAAAGGGCGGCAGGTGCGGGACATGCAGCGACCGCTGACGTGCGCCCGGGAGTCACATGGCCGGCACCACGCGGCGGCGGGGCCGGGAGCGGCGGGGCGGGGCCGGGAGCGGCGGGGCGGGGCCGGGAGCGGCGGGGCGGGGCCGGGAGCGGCGAGGCGGGGCCGGGAGCGGCGGGGCGGGGCCGGGAGCGGCGGGGCGGGGCCGGGAGCGGCGGGGCAGGCCCGGAAGCGGCGGGGCAGTACCGGAAGCGGCGGGGCGGGCCCGGAAGCGGCGCGGCGGGCCCGGAAGCGGCGGGGCAGGCCCGGAAGCGGCGGGGCAGTACCGGGAGCGGCGCGGTGGGCCCGGAAGCGGTGCCGCATCCCCTCGCCGCGGCTGGCCGGGCCGCCATGGGCTGGGTGCGGGCCGCCGGGCAGCGGCTCCGGCAGCGGGCGCGGGTGGCCGAGGTGGTGCGGGACACCTGCCGGCAGTACCCGCTCCTCTGCTGCCTCCTGCTAGGGCTGGGCGCCGCTACGCTCCTCCTCAACCGGTAACCGAGCCCGGCGCGGCAGGGGGGATGGGGCGGGCCCGGTGTAGCGCGGGTAGCTCGTCGTGCAGTAACGCTGCCTTCGTGTTCAAAGGTATCTTCACGTTTTAATGATCTTCTGGTCCTTCGTGGCTGGCGTCTTCACCTTCTACTGCTCGCTGGAGCCGGATTCCCTCTTGCCCAGTTTCCTCTTCGCGGTGAAATACAAGCCCAAGGTAAGGGCTGCGTCTGCCACCCTTCCTTGTGCCGCCTTTGCCTCGGGTACGGACCGCTGCCGGGTAGCGACTCCTGCGCCGCTCTGAGCCAACGCACATCACAGAATCACAGAATCAGCCAGGCTGGCAGAGATCTCCAAGCTCAGCCAGCCCAACCTAGCACCCAGCCCTGCCCAACCAACCAGACCATGGCACTAAGTGCCCCAGCCAGGCTTGGCTTCAACACCTCCAGGCACAGCCACTCCACCACCTCCCTGGGCAGCCCATTCCAATGCCAATCACTCTCTCTGCCAACAACTTCCTCCTCACATCCAGCCTAGACCTGCCCTGGCACAGCTTGAGGCTGTGTCCCCTTGTTCTGTTGCTGGCTGCCTGGCAGCAGAGCCCAACCCCACCTGGCTGCAGCCTCCCTGCAGGCAGCTGCAGGCAGCAAGTCGCAGTCTGAAGAAAGAAAAAAAAGATTGCATTGCTTTTGTAGAGGAAAAGAACTTTCTGTGATTTGAAGTGGCTTAGTGTGCAAATCCTTAGGGCTAAAAATGTTAGGATTGCAGTAGTTCAGGGTTATAAGTAAGGCAAGGTTTGGGGAGAAAAGAACTGTTGTGTTGCTAGGCTGATAGGGCTGGGTGCTAGGTTGGGCTGGATGAGCTTGGAGGTCCCTCCCAACCTGCTTGATTCTATGATTCCATGGTTCTATGACAGGGGATGAGCAAGTCTGCCTCTCTCCTCGACTTTGTTTTAGTGGAACTGATTGTTCCCTTTGGTTCAGTGGTTTCTTACCCCATGCTCTGTGATCTTCTTGTCCTGCTTCACGACAGGGACAACTGAAGTGAAGCAGGAAACAAATGAAGACCGAGCAGGTGGTCAGGCACTGGCACAGGCTACCCAGGGAGGTGGTGGAGTCACCATCCCTGGAGGTGTTTAAGAGGAGAGTGGATGTGGTGCTTGAGGCTATGGTCTGGTGCTGAAGGATGCTGGGGTGAAGGTTGGGCTGTCTGATCCTGGTGCTCCTTTCCAACCATAGTGATTCAGATGTTGTGCTGAGGGACTTGGTTTAGTCAAGGACTTGTCAGTGTGAAACTAAGGATTGGACTCAAGGAGCTTGAAGGTCTTTTCCAATCTAACAAACTCTGTGATCCTGTGATTCTGAGCAACTTCAGACTTTATGCTGTTCAGTGCTCTACAGTTGTGCTCTCTAAAATGGAATTAATTCATCAGCATGTTCAGAGAGTGTTGTGGGTTGAAATTACCCCTGAGAACAAACCACCAGACTAACTCAGAGGGTTTGGAAGCAGAAGGAAGCTGTGTTCATTTATAGAGCTTTATTTATAATGCTGTACTTATTTATAAGTTCTATTTGTTTATCAAGGTCTTATTGTGGCCTTTCAGTATCTCAAGGGGGCCTACGAGGAAGCTGGGGAAGGATATTTTAGGCTGTCAGGTAATGATAGGGCTGAGGGGAATGGAGCAAAGCTGGAAATGGGTAGATTCAGACTGGATGTTGGGAAGAAGTTCTTCACTTCTGGAACTATGGAACAGGTTGCCCAGGGAGGTGGTGGAAGCCTCATCCCTGGAGGTGATTAAGGTAAGGCTGTATGAGGCTGTGGCCAGGCTGATCTAGTGTGAGATGTCCCTGGGCATGGCAGGGGGGTTGGAACTGGCTGCTCCTAGTGGTCCCTTCCAACTCTGAGTGATTCTATGATTTACAAGCAGAAGTGTTGACTCCAAACCATAGAGTCACAGAATTAACCAGGTTGGAAGAGCCCTCCAGGATCATCCAGTCCAACCTATCACTTAACACCTAATTAACTAAACCATGGCACTGACTCATCCAGCCTCTTCTTAAACACCTCTAGGGATGGTGACTCCACCACAGCGTTAACCAGGTTGGAAAAGACCTTTGAGACCATCAAGTCCAACCTAACACCTTCTAATCAACTAAACCATGGCCCCAAATGCCTCACCCAGTCCCGGTTTAAGCACCTCCAGGGGTGGTGACTCCACCACCTCCCCAGGCAGCCCATTCCCCAGAGTGTAAACTCATCCAAATCTCTTCTCTCAGCAAGTAGAACTGCCGGAGCTGTTTCCCCACGGTCACAGCTGTGCTGTATGTGACAAGGTCAAGTGCAAGAGGCACAGGTAAACATGTGGCACTGGTAAGGTTGTTATTGGTTGTGTTTTGCACACAGCAGCAGGAAACCTTCCATTAAAAACTTACATCATCTTTTCCACGCTCTCCTGCAGGCCTACTTTGCTTCTGGAGAACTATCAGCCGTGGCTGGATCTGAAAGTGCCTTCCAAGGTTGATGCATCACTTTCAGAGGTAATTTGCTGCTTCCTTTCTTCAGTACCTTGAAATTCAGTAAGTTTTCATTACAGATCTCTTGGGCCTAATACTTCTGGTTCAGTAGATAGTTCAGATGTGCTTGCCATGAATGCTGACATGCTCCTTTAGGGCTCTAATGAAAAGCAGTGGGAGCAGAAAGGTGAGGTGGCCTTGTTAACATAGATGTGATTGTTCCTGTAGTAGTCTGCTTAAAGCACAGAGGGAACATCTGTGTAAACTGTCAAGTGTATAAGGAGGCAGAGCTGCAAGTGAACATCTCCAGTTCTCAAAAAGTTGAAGGTTTCAGCCTACTTAGGTAGTTGGAGATTTGAAGCTGAAGAGGTGATTTGGACTGGATGATCTTGGGAGTCTCTTCCAACCTAGTGGATGCTATGAAGATGAAAATGCAATGATAGTGAAGGTCATTAGGCAAAGCTGCAACAAAATCTCTTTGGAATAAACCCCAAAAATAGTGGACTTACTCAAAATATCACAGAATCACAGAGTGCCAGGGGCTGGAAGGGACCCCCAAAGCTCAGCCACTCCAACCCCCCTGCCAGAGCAGCAGCACCCAGAGCAGAGCACACAGGAACACATCCAGGCAGCTCTTGGATATCTCCAGAGAGGGAGACTCCACAGTCCCCCTGGGCAGCCTCTGCCAGGCTTCTGTCACCCTCACAGGGAAAACATTTCCCTCATGCTTCCATGGAACTTCCTCTGCCTCAGCTCCCACCCAGTGCCCCTTGTGCTGGCACTGGCATCACCCAGCAGAGCCTGGCTCCAGCCTCCTGCCACTCATCTGCACATCACTATAAGCATCCATGAGGTCCCCCCTCAGGCTCCTCCTCTGCCAGCAGCACAGCCCCAGCTCCCTCAGGCTCTCCTCCTAAGGAAGATCTCCCACTCCATCATCCTTTTGGCTCTGTGCTGGACTCTGAGGCAATTCCCTGACATCCTTCTTGAAGTGAGGGTCCCAGAACTGGACACAATATTCTAGATGCATCCTCAGCAGGGCAGAGCAGAGGGGCAGGAGAACCTTTCTCTACTCCCAGCCCTTCTAACCCAACCAGGACCCCATTGGCCTTCTTGGCCACCAGGGCACATTGCTGTCCCATGAAGAACTTGCTGTCCACCAGCACTCCCAGATCCTTCTGCACAGGGCTGCTCTCCAGCAGATCACCTCCCAACCTGTACTGGTGCAGTTTATTGTTCCTCCTCAGGTGCAGGACTCTGCACTTATCCTTGCTGACCCTCATTAGGTTCCCCTTTGCCCACCTCTCCAGTCTTCCTTCAGGTGTTTCAGGCAAACCTTCATTTTCATACCATCAACCCCAAGCAGCACTACAGGCTTGGAGCAGAAAGGGTTGCAATGGACAAGCAGCTGAATAGGAGTGTGCCCAGGTGGCCAAGGAAGCCAATGGCATCCTGGCTGGGATTAGAAATGCTGTGGCCAGCAGCAGCAGGGAGGGGATTGTGCCCTTGGACTCTGCTCTGGTGAGGCCACACCTGGAGTGCTGTGTTCAGTTTTGGTCACCTCAATGCAAGAGAGCTGTGGAGGTGCTGGAGCCAGTGCAGAGGAGGGCAAGGAAGCTGTGAAGGGCCTGGAGAGTAAATCTGCTGAGGAGAGACTGAGGAGCTGGACTGGTTAGTGTGAAACAGAGGAGGCTGAGGGCTGTCTACAACTATTTTATGGAGAGGCTGCTGCTGGGCTCTGCTCACAGGGAATTGGAGACAGAACAAGGGGCAGTGGCCTCAGGCTGAGCCTGGGGAGGTTTAGATTGGACATTAGGAACAAGTTTTTCCTTAAGAAAGTGGTCAGGGACTGGAATGAGCTGCCCAGGGAGTCACCAGCCCTGGCTGTGTTTAAGGGTGGTTTGGATGTGCTTGGGGCTATGGTTGAAGGTGAATCTTGTAGAGCAGGGTTCTGGGTTGGACTTGGTGCTCCTGAGGGGCTGTGCCAGCCTGCATGGTGCTGTGATTCTGTGATCAGCAGACTTGCTGGGCAGACTCTCTTTGGCTATCTGAATGGGGACTGATGTGACAAATGAGGTAAGCACTGTTGGAGGAATTCCATTTTCCACAGCCTTCAGTATCCACAGCACCACACTTAGTGTTGGCAGCTGCTGGCAGCTGCTTCCAGCTGGTGCCTGGAGAAGCCTTCACCATGTCCTGTTTGCACAAAGCACTGAGTAGTATGCAGCAAGGTTCATCTGACAGTAGGGTCACAGTGCACACCTTTGGGTGTGTGAACTCCTTTGAGTTTGGAGTGGTTTTCAACTGTTCTGAGAAGGGTTGTTGGTGAAACTTGCCTGTTTGGTAATGTGGTTGTCTTTGTTCTGCACAGGTGCTTGAGTTGGTGCTGGAGAACTTTATTTACCCCTGGTACAGGTATGAGCTTTACCTGGGAAGTGCTGGGTTTGAGAATACAACTTTCTGTTTGGTTAGTAAGTCCTTGTAACTCACAGGATGTTAGGGGTTGGAAGGGACCCAAAGAGATCAACAAGTCCAACTCCTGTCAGAGCAGGAGCACACAATCTAGCCCAGGGCACACAGGAGCACATCCAGACAGGCCTGGAAAGGCTCCAGAGAAGGAGACTCCACAGCCTCTCTGGGCAGCCTGTGCCAGGGCTCTGGGACCCTTACTAGTAAAGAATTTCCCCCTCGTGTTGAGCTGGAACCTCCTGTGCTGCAGCTTCCATCCACTGCTGCTTGTCCTATCCCAGGGAGCAGTGAGCAGAGCCTGTCCCCCCCTCCTGACCCCCAGCCCTCAGACACTTATAAACATTGATTCAATCCCCTCTCAGTCTTCTCTCCTCCAGACTAAGCAGCCCCAGGTCCCTCAGCCTCTCCTCATCAGGCACTGCTCCAGTCCCCTCATCATCCTCCTAGCCCTCCACTGGACCCTCTCCAGCAGATCCCTGTCCCTCTGAATCTGGGGAGCCCAAAACTGAAGGCAGTATTCCAGATGAGGTCTCAGCAGGGCAGAGTAGAGGGGGAGCAGAACCTGCCTTGCTCTGCTGGACACACTGCTCCTGATACACCCCAGGCTTCCATTGGCCTTCTTGGCCAGCAGGGCACATTGCTGTGCCATGGGTAACTTGTTAGCCACCAGCACCCCCAGGTCCCTCTGCACAGGGCTGCTCTCCAGCTGTCACCTCCCAGCCTGTACAGGTGCAGTTTATTCTTCCTCTCCAGATGCAGGACTCTGCACTTGTCCTTGTTGAGCTTCACCTGGTTCCTCTGTGCCAAACTCTCCAGTTGAGAGACTTTTAACTTATTAATTAAAAGTGATACTTTCAAGTGCTGCTGTTTCATTGTCTCTTGGCACAGCAGAACAGACATTTTAATAACAGAGGCATGAGAGAGATGATTCTGAAATGTGTATTTCATGGAGTCATGCAATGATCTGGGTTGTAAGTGACCTCCAAAGCTCATCCAGTCCAACCCCCTCTGCACTCATCAGGGACAGCCTCAGCTACAGCAGGTTGCCCACAGCCCTCTCCAGCCTCACCTTCAATATCTCCAGGCATGGGCACACAACCACCTCCCTGGGCAACCTGTTGCAGTGTTCCAGCAGCCTCCTGGTGCAGAACCTGTTCCTAACATCCAGTCTCAATCTGCTCTGCTCTAGTTTGCAGCCATTGCCCTGGTCCTGTCCCTGCAGCCCTTTGCAAACAGTCTCTCTGCAGCCTTCTTGCAGCCCCTTCAGGCACTGGCAGGCTGCTGTTAGCTCTGCCCAGAGCCTCCTCTTCTGCAGGCTGCACACCCCCAGCTCCCTTCCCTCCTTTCCCTCCCTTCCCTCCCTTCCCCCTTCCTCCCTTCCCTTCTTTTCTGCTTTCTTTTTTTTCTTTTCTTTTTTTTTTTTTTGATGTTGTTTGGTTTTGTTTTCTCTTTTTGTTTTTTTTCTTGTGTTGTGACTTTGTGGAACCCAAAATTTTCTGGGCAGACTCCTTTGCCTGCCTGAGTTTTGTTGTGTCTGATGCCTGCATGCCTTGCATCTGTCTCTGTGTGATGCTCTGCAGTATCAAGCTTCACTGCTGCTGCAGACAGCAGAGGGAGCTTCAGTACCACGTATTAGGAAGGAACAAATGGGAAGACTCAAAAGGTTTTGATTCTCAGATAGAGAAAACTAAAGCTCTTTGCTGAAGTACCAAATGTAAGGGAACCATTTTCTGTGGTTCATAACTTGAAGCTGGTGGAAGAATTCTTCAGTGTCTTTATTTCTTTGGACTAACATTGGAATGGGGTGCCCAGGGAGGTGGTGGAGGTGCCATCCCTGGAGGTGTTCAGGAAAAGCCTGGCTGGGGCACTTAGTGCCATGGTCTGGTTGACTGGCTAGGACTGGGGGATGAGTTGGACTGGCTGAGCTTGGAGGTCTCTTCCAGCCTGGCTGATTCTATGAAATTCTATTCTAAGGAAAGTTGGAGTGCACATCTAACCAGGATGCTTGGGTTCCACGTATTGCTTGCTCCCCAGACACTGCACATTTGGATATAGATCACACAGTGGGGCTAGCAGTCTGCAGGTACAGTTGGAACTGCAAAATACAGAATCATAGAATGGGTTAGGTTGGACCTCAAAGCTCAGCCAGTTCCAACCCCCTGCCATAGGCAGGGACACCTCCCGCTAGAACAGGTCGCTCAAGGCTTGATCCAGCAGAGACTTGAGGTCCCTTCCAACCTTGCCAGTTGTGAGGCTGAGACTCAGTAACTGTTTGCAGTGAACAGATTGAGCCTTTTTCTTTCAGCAGGTCTCTTGTGTTGCACTGAGAGTTGCCTTTTAAAGTTTCCCCTCAAATTCTGTCAACGTGCAGGCAGCTGTAAAAATGTTTCCAAGGACATGAATTTGGATCCTCCACTGTGCCCCTGGAGATTGGAGATTTTACAGGTTCTTGATGTTTTGGGGATGGGGATTTGGGTTTTAGCAGTCATCACTCTGCTGGTGATTAAAAGAACCTATCTGCAAACCTGTGGCACCTTGGGAAAGGATTTGACCTAAAGTCATATCCAAGTAGAATTAGCTAAGGTTATGATTGTCTAAGTGTCAATCAAAGAACTGCTGCTTGGTCCAGGCTGCTTTGTGCTATCTTGGTGCCTGTCACGTAGCAGTAAGAGAGCTGCACAGTTTGTTTCCTGTCCCCTTGGCTTGCTTTCACAGTGTGGGTAAAGTCATATCCAAGTCACACCCAAAGTCATATCCAAGTAGAATTAGCCAAGGTTATGATTGTCCAAGTGTCAAACAAAGAACAACTTCTTGGTCCAGATTACTTTCTGTTACCTTGGTGCTTGTCACATAGCAGTAAGAGAGCTGTACAGTTTGCTTCCTGTCCCCCAGGCTTGCTTTCACAGTGTGGGTAAAGTCATATCTAAAAGTCATATCCAAGTCACATCCAAAGTCATATCCAAGTAGGATTAGCCAAGATCATGATTGTCCAAGTGTCAATCAAAGAGAACAACTTCTTGGTCCAGGTTGCTTTGTGCTATCTCGGTGCCTGTCACGTAGCAGTAAGAGAGCTGCACAGTTTGTTTCCTGTCCCCTTGGCTTGCTTTCACAGTGTGGGTAAAGTCATATCCAAGTCACATCCAAAGTCATATCCAAGTAGGATTAGCCAAGGTTATGATTGTCCAAGTGTCAATCAAAGGACAGCTTCTTGCTCCAGATTGCTCTGTGCTGTCTTGGCGCCTGTCACGTAGTAGTAAGAGAGCTGCACAGTTTGTTTCACAGGATCACAGGATGTTAGGGGTTGGAAGGAACCTCTGGAGGTCTTCAAATCCAACCTCCCTGCCAGAGCAGGACCACATAATCTAGTGCAGGTCACACATTTCCTGTCCCTTTGGCTTGCTTTCACAGTGTGGGTATTTGCTAACCACCCTGTTTGCAGAATATCAGCTGCTGAGCTTGAAACAAACCTTCCCCTACAGTCTTCCTATCTGCATGTGATTAACTGCTGGAGGATGGCTGCATTCCCTCTGCCAGCAATTAGCTGCATGCTTTGACCATCAGGTCACCACTATCTCTACCTGGCAATTTATCTTCAGGGTGTGCTTGAGTGTTTTATAACCCAGGCTGACACTGCTTGGAAAAAAATCAGATGCTGAACACAATGAAATGGCCTCCTGGGAGGACAGGCTGAGAGAGTTGGGGCTCTGCAGCCTGGAGAAGAGAAGGCTTCCAGGAGACCTTGGAGTGGCCTTGCAGGATCTGAAGGGAGCTGCAGGAGGGCTGGGGACATTGGCAAGGTCTTGTAATGGCAGGATGAGGAGGAATGGGTTTAAAGTGTCAGAGGGGAGATTGAAAGTGGCTGTTAGGGAGAAGTTGTTTGCAGTGAGGATGGTGAGACACTGGCACAGGTTGGCCAGGGAGGTGTTCAAGAGCAGGTTGGATGAGTCCTTGAGCAGCCTGTTCTAGTGGGAGGTGTCCCTGCCTATAGTGGGGGATTGGAATTGGATGAGCTTTGAGGTCCCTTCCAACCTATTCTATGATTCTATGATCTTCATGGCCGTCCTTTGGACCCACTCTCAACAGTTTCACATCCAGAAGTGGACACAGTACTCCAGGTGGGGTCTCCCAAGAGTGGAGTATAGGGGGAGCTCTTTGGATGCAGCCTAGGATGTGACTGACTGGATCCAAGCATCCCCTTCCTTGAGCAGCTGCCCATGCCTCTTTGGGTGCAGCCTAGGATGTGACTGACTGGATCCAGGCATTCCCTTCCTTGAGCAGCTGCCCATGCCTCTTTGGATGCAGCCTAGGATGTGACTGACTGGATCCAAGCATTCCCTTCCTTGAGCAGCTGCCCATGCCTCTTTGGATGCAGCCTAGGATGTGACTGACTGGATCCAGGCATCCCCTTCCTTGAGCAGCTGCCCATGCCTCTTTGGATGCAGCCTAGGATGTGACTGACTGGATCCAAGTATTCCCTTCCTTGAGCAGCTGCCCATGCCTCTTTGGATGCAGCCTAGGATGTGACTGACTGGATCCAGGCATCCCCTTCCTTGCTCAGGGAGGTTGTGAAGCACAGACTCACAGACTGTGATCAAAGATAATGCAGATAATATTTTAGAGCAGGAATTGGTCTCTAAGTCAGATCCACTGTAACCTTTCTGTTGAGTGCACACACACAGTGGGGATGCTGTGTCTTCCACTCAGACAGAAGACCATTTGCTCTCTGCCCACACTTGGTAACTTTCATTCCTGCTGGTGCCAGCTGAAATGTCACTTCTAAAATGTCACTCCAGCTTTCAGTAGAGCCCAAAGGATTGTGGTTGGATTGATCTAGGTGTCCTTTGTTTTCTTCCATGGCATGCTTGGGAACATGGCAGAAATATCACTGATGATGAGTCCTCAGTGGACGAGCTCAGGGGCATGCTGCGGTTCTTCGCCTCTGTGCTAGTCCGGAGAATTCACAAGGTAAGGAGGCTGTAAGGTGTTGATGTTGGGTTTCCATCTGAAGTTGCTGATGCCCACCTGCAGCAAAATGGGGTGTTAATGGTGGTTGCAAAGTCAGTCTGACAGAGAGTATAGACAGTTTCCATCTAGGCTGCTTCCTTGTGTTCTCTGGTCCCTCCTTCCTGGTTATAAACCTTCTCTGAAGATTCACCATTGGAAAAGGTCAGCAGCAGACTGGATGTGGCATTGAACAACCTGATCTGGTGCAAGATGTCTCTGCCTGAGATGTCTCCTCCCCCTCTACTCTGCCCTGGTGAGACCTGGAATATTGCATCCACTTCTGGGCTCCTCAGTTCAAGAGGGACAGGGATCTACTGGAGAGAGTTGCTGTAGTTTTCTTGGGGACTCTGGAATAACCTGGAGCCCCTCAAACCATGGCAGCAGGGCTACAAGGATGCTGCAGGGACTGGAGCAGTGCCTGAGGAGGAGAGGCTGAGAGCCCTGGGGCTGCTTAAGCTGCAGAGGAGAAGGCTGAGAGGGGATCTGAGCAATGTCTGTCAAGAGCTGAGGGCTGGGGGACAGGAAGGGAGGGACAGGGACAGCCTCTGCTCACTTGTGCCCTGCCATAGGACAACGGCAAGGGATGGAAACTGCAGCACAGGAAGCTCCAGCTCAACATGAGCAAGAACTTCTTGAGTGTAAGGGTCCCAGAGCCCTGGTACAGGCTGCCCAGAGAGGTTGTGCAGTCTCCTTCTGTGGAGCCTTTCCAGCCCAGTCTGGATGTGTTCTTGTGTGCCCTGTGCTGGATTCTCTGCTCCTGCTCTTACAGGAGGGTTGGACTGGAAGCTCTCTGGAGGTCCCTTCCAAGCCCTAACATCTGTGAGCCTGGGAGCTGTAGTCCTTAATGCAATATGCATTCTTAAGGGATAGTGCCAATGCTGCACTTTGGTCAGTTCAGTCAGTTGGAATAATAATGCAAGAATAATGTTGCACTAGTAATAATAACAATTACAGTAACCACAGAATCACAGAATTAATCAGGTTGGAAGAGACCTCCAAGCTCATCCAGTCCAACCTAGCACCCAGCCCTATTCAGTCATCTAGACCATGGCACTAAATGCCTCATCCAGTCTCTTCTAATCCCAGAGGGGTTGTGGAGTCTCCTTCTCTGGAGCCTTTGCAGCCCTGTCTGGCTACCCCTGCTGACTGTGGGGAGAATTGGGCTAAATGGCCTTTGGAGGTCCCTTCCAACCCAAAGCATTCTGTGATTCTGTGAAGCTCTGACTTCCCTGTGTTTAGTCTATAAGCACATAGACCCTTTTGTGGTGAAGTGCTTCCAGCCTGTCCTACAGGAACTGCTTCTAACTTTGTGGCTGTTCTAGGCAGGGAGAGCTGCTAACTCAGTTTCCAGCTTCAGTCAGTGCTCACTCCTCTGTTGGAGCAGCTTCCTTATCTGTGCATCTTTTTGCACTTAGCAGCAGTGATACTTCCAGAGCTACAAGTTGGACACTTACTCTGTCATGACTTGATTTAACAGCCTGATTCCATCCTAGTTGTAAAGCAAATCCAGATGACTTTCTTGTTTACTCTTCACTCAAGCATCTTGCTTTTTGTAGTGAGCATTAGACGTCCCCAAAGTGCAGAGGTGTGAAAGTGGAGGAGATCTTTGAAAGTGGAAACCTAGGACAATGTTTTAGAACTTAATTTGGAGTTAATATGTAGAATCATCATCACAGAACTTTAGAGGTTGGAAGGGGCCTCCAGAGATCATCCAGTCCAAACCCCCTGCCAAGGCAGCACCACCCAGGGTAGGCCACACAGGAATGCAGCCAGGAGGGTCTGGAAAGTCTCCACAGAAGGAGACTCCACAACCTCTCTGGGCAGCCTGCTCCAGGCCTCTGCCACCCTCACTCCAAACAAGTTTCTCCTCCTCTTGAGCTGAAACCTTTCTGTTCCACTTGGCATCCATTGCTCCTTGGCTTCTTGCTGTGCAGCACCCAACAGAGCTTGGCCCCCTCCCCTTGACCCCCACCCCTCAGCTGTTTGCACACATTGCTCAGATCCCCTCTCAGCCTTCTCTGCTCCAGACTCAACAGCCCCAGGGCTCTCAGGCTCTCTGCACAGGGGAGATGCTCAAGTGCCCCACTCATCCTCCTGGCTCCCTGCTGGACTCTCTCCAGCAGGTCCCTGTCTGTCCTGAACTGGCGAGCCCAAAACTGGACACAGCATTGCAGCTGTGGTGTCAGCAGGGCAGAGCAGAGGTGGAGCAGAACCTCCCTGTGCCTGCTGGCCACACTTTTCCTGATACACTTCAGCATAGCATTGCCTCTCTTGGCCACGAGGGCACATTGCTGGCCCAAATTAATCTGGTTTTGATAGTTGTTGTGTGTAATAAACTGTGAACCACCCTGGGTTTATTCTGCAGGTGGATATTCCAACTGTTGTAACTAAGAAGATGCTCAAGGCAGCAATGAAACACATCGAAGTGATAGCCAAGGCCAGGCAGAAAGGTAATAGGAAGACAAAATGCTGCCAGTTTCAAAGGGCAAGTGGAAATGTTTCTCTTTGCCTGTTTGTTATGTGCTAAGTATTTGGATCCTCCCTGACTTCTCTTTTTGCATTGTTCCTAAATGAGGAGAAGGTCAATAAATGGGAGGCTGAAAAGGAAGTCAGGAGAAACAGGAAGCAGAGGCAGACTTTGGGCAGTGTTGTGGAAGAATCAGGATGCTGAATGAGAGAACATTCTGGGAGCCATGCAGGCTGCAGTTGTTGGGTGAAGGGATTCCTGATTCAGTCTGAGCTTCAAGTTTTCTGAAGCCAAGCTTCAAAGTCTGCTGGAGCTTGAGGGTCGTGTGCTCTTGGCAGCTGTGTGTCTGCTGCAGGTTGAACTTGTTAGCTGGAATGAGCAGCCCTTGATTGCACAGGGAGACAAAGCTGAGCCAGCTCCTGGCACCACCTGTTTAATTGCAGTGAAAAACGCAGAGTTCTTGCAGCAAGCTGCTCTCGAGGAGTACGGAGCAGAGCTCCACGTGGCCTTGAGAAGCCGAAGGGATGAGCTGCACTACCTGAGGAAGCTCACCGAGCTGCTCTTCCCCTACATCCTACCCCCGAAGTCCGCCGAGTGCAGGTATGGAAATGATCTGAATTCATTCCTTACAGTATCCTCCTTCTCTCTGGCACAGTGGCTGGGGGCAGGGAAAGAGTAAACGCCTGGGCACAGGGGGTTACACTCGTGGGCTGTGCTGGGGAGGGCAGGTCCCAGTTCGTGGACTGTGCTGGGGGAGGGCAGGTCCCCGTTCATGGGCTGTGCCTGGGAGGGCAGGTCCCAGTTCGTGGACTGTGCTGGGGGCCACAGATCCGCACTCGAGGGCTGTGCTGGGGGCCACAGATCCGCACTCGAGGGCTGTGCTGGGGGCCACAGATCCGCACTCGAGGGCTGTGCTGGGGGCCACAGATCCACACTCGAGGGCTGTGCTGGGGGCCACAGATCCGCACTCGAGGGCTGTGCTGGGGGCCACAGATCCACACTCGAGGGCTGTGCTGGGGGCCACAGATCAGCACTCGAGGGCTGTGCTGGGGGCCACAGATCCACACTCGAGGGCTGTGCTGGGGGCCACAGATCCGCACTCGAGGAAAACTGCAATGGTTTGTTTTGTTTTTCCAGGTCCCTGGCTCTTCTGATAAGAGAGATTCTATCTGGTTCTGTTTTCCTTCCCTCCATGGATTTCTTAGCTGATCCTGTAAGGCTTTTTCACCCAGGGATAACCTGAGTGTATTCAGTGTTGCTTTTATTCTGTCAAGTGTGATGTGGTAAAGCAAATGATTAAGCTGCTTGCACATTTTGGTCTGGGGGAAAGAAAATGAAATCTTGTGGCAGTTTTTTTCTTAATTTCATTATTATAATTAATTATCCTAATAATAATTTATTATTACAACTGGCTAACATTGTATTTTAGTATTATTATAACTGATTACTGTTACTATTATTATACCAACAGTATTATCATCACCTTTATATGCTATTTTTAGTGTTATAATGGCACTATTAGCATTTCTTAGTATTGCATTATTATTACCATTCTTCATTATAGCATATTAGCATTGTTATTATTATCATATTATAGTATTGTATTAGTATTGCATGATGTTTGCATTATCATTATCATCATTGTATTATGATTATTATAGTATTATTAGTATTGCATTACATTATTATTATAATCATCATTATCATCATCATTGCATTGTTATTATGGTATTATTAGTATTGCATTTCATTGTTATCATCATTATCATCATCATTGCATTGTTATAGTATTATTAGAATTACATTACATTATTATCATTATCATAATCACTGCATTGTTGTTATAGTATTATTAGTATTGCATTACATTATTATTATTATCATCATCATTGCATTGTTATGGTATTATTAGAATTACATTATTATCATTACCATAATCACTGCATTGTTATTATAGTATTATTAGTATTGCATTACATTATTATTATCATCATAATTGCATTGTTATTATGGTATTATTGGTATTGCATTTCATTGTTATCATCATTATCATCATTGCATTGTTATTATAGTATTATTAGAATTACATTATTATCATTATCATAATTACTGCATTGTTATTATAGTATTATTAGTATTTCATTACATTACTATTATCGTTATCATTGCATTGTTATGGTATTATTAGAATTACATTATTATCATTACCATAATCACTGTATTGTTATTATAGTATAATTAGTATTGCATACATTATTATTATCATAATCATTGCATTGTTGTCATTATAGTATCACATTATTAGTATTGCATGACATTATTACTATCATCATCATTACCATTGCATTATTGTTATTATAGTACTATTAGTATTGCACTGCATTATTATCAGCATTATCATTATCACCATCATTATCATTGCATTATTGTTATTATAGTACTATTAATATTGCACTGCATTATTATTATCATCGTTGTTATTATAGTATCATATTATTAGTATTGCATTACATTATTATTATTGTTATCCTTATTATTGCAATTATAGTACAATATTATTAGTATTTAATTACATTATTATCATCATTGCATTATCATCATCATTGCCTTATAGTAGTGTATTATTAGTATAGATTATTATTATTATTGCATTGTTAATGCATATTGCTGCATATTATCATTTTAAATCATCATTATTAGTATAGATTATTGTCATTATTAGTGCATATTATTGTCTATTATTGTCATTATTATTGTAGTATTTGTATATTGATATTTTTATTATTATCATAATTACAGTATTATTATAGCATTATATTATTAGTATTGCATTACATTATTATTGTCATTATCATAATCATTGCATTATTATTATAGCAGTATATGAACAGTATAGCATTTTATTATGTCATCATTGTCATTATTATCATAATTGCATTATTATATTACTGTATTTTATTATTACTATAGATGATGATGATGATGGTGATTATCATTATTCTTGCATTATTATTCCAACTGACTGAACTGACTAAAGTGCAGCATTGGCACTATCCCTTAAGAATGCATATTGCATTAAGGACTACAGCTCCCAGGCTCACAGATGTTAAGGGTTGGAAGGGACCTCCAGAGAGCTTGGTGATGCTGAGGGGCTTTGCCAACCTGCATGGTGCTGTGGTTCTCTGACTAGTTGAAGGTCAGTTCTCAAAGGTGTGTTGCCAGGCTTTGGTTTTCATAAGTGTTAATGTCCTCACAGGTTTAAATCATAGCTCTGCAATCATTTCCATCTGATTTGTTGAGCTCCTTTAGGATTAATTTTGTGCCCTGTTTTCCTTCAGGACACAGTCAACCATTTGCTGCTGATCTTCATTGATGATAGTCCTGTGAGTACTGGCAAAGTTAAACCACAGTTTGTTCACCCACCACAGAAGCTTTCTTACCTACTCCTCTCTCATCATTTCTTGTGCAGCCTGAGAAAGCAACTGAACCTACTTCTTCACTGGTTCCATTCCTTCAGAAGTTTGCAGAGCCAAGGAATAAGAAACCATCTGTAAGCAAAGGCAACATTTATTTCTTTCCCTGGTTTGACTTAGTTTTTCACCTCACCTGCTGCTTCTTGTTTGGTTTTTGAGGGTTTTGTTTTGTGCAACTCTTTGCATTATGTGCATGCTGAATCAAAGTTTGAAGCTTGGCTGACTTGCTTTTTTGCCTGCTCAGGTGCTGAAACTGGAGCTAAAAGAGATCAGAGATCAGCAAGACCTTTTGTTTCGATTCATGAACTTCTTGAAGCAGGAAGGGGCAGTCCATGTGCTGCAGTTCTGCCTGACTGTAGGTAAGATTGCTGAGCTGTGTTTAATGATCTTCCAGACCTTGAACTGTGTGCATGTTGAAGTGAATGGTCAGGCTCAGCACTAGGCAGTATTTGTTAGGCAAGAAATTACCTTTCAGGATTTGTGTTCACTTCAGTATGTCCTCCTCACTTTGGAGTGCAGCACTAATGTTGGTGTGGGCTGTAGGGCTTAAATATTACTTCTCTTTCATAGAATCACAGAATGTTAGGGGCTGGAAGGGACCTGGAAAGCTCATCCAGTCCAACCTCCCTACCACAGCAGCATCACCTAGAGCAGATCACACAGGAACACATCCAGGCAGCTCTGGAATATCTCCAGAGAGGGAGACTTCAACCCCTCTGAGCAGCCTCTTCCAGTGCTCTATCAACCTCACAGGGTAAAAGTTCTTCCTCAGGTTCACATGGAACCTCCTCTGCCTCAACTCCCACCCAGTGCCCCTTGTGCTGGCACTGGACATCACCCAGCAGAGCCTGGCTCCAGCCTCCTGCCACTCACCTGCACATATTTATAAACATTGATGAGGTCCTCCTCTGCCAGCAGCACAGCCCCAGCTCCCCCAGGCTCTCCTCATAAGGAAGATGTTCACCTTTTTGTGGCTCTGTGCTGGACTCTCTCAAGCAGCTCCCTGTCCTCCTTGAGCTGGGGGGCCCAGACCTGGACACAGCACTCCTGATGTGGCCTCACCAGGGCAGAGTAGAGGGGCAGTCCTACTACCCACAGCCCTTCTAATACACCTCAGATGGGCATTGCCCCTCCTGGCCACCAGAGCACATTGCTGGCTCATGCTCACCCTCCCACCCACCAGGACCCCCAGGTCCTTTTCCTCTTCACTGCTCTCCAGCAGCTCAGTCCCCATCCTATCCTGATCCCTGGGGTTGTTCTTTCCCAGGTGCACAACTACACTTGCCCCCTTTGAACTTCATTCCATTTCTCCCTGCCCACCCCTCCAACCTGTCCAAGCCTCTCTGAATGGCAGCACAGCCTCCTGGTGTGGCAGCCACTCCACCCAGTTTGATGTCACCAGCAAACTTGCTGACAGTGTCCTCTGTGCCATCAGCCAGGTCAGTGATGAATATATTGAATACTGCTGGTCCCACTTCTGACCCCTGTGGGACCTCACTAGTCACAGACCTCCAAGTGGCCTCCATCCCATTGCCCACAACTCTGTTTATTGGTAGAAGTTGTACAGTTCAAAATAGACTATTCCTGTAAGGAAAAAGTTGTGCCCACTGCAACAAGGTGCAGTTGCTTTTATTGAGCATGTGCTTACTGAGTGTTTCTGAGATGAGCTCTTCATCTGGTGGAACTTCTCACCTGCTTTTAGCTCTAAACCACTGCTTCCTGTAGAGAACACAAATGTGGAACACTGGAGCAGATTGCCCAGGGAGGTAGTTGAGGCTGCTTCCTTGGGGATATTCAAGTCAGGCTTGACAAAGCTCTGGGCAACCTGATGTGATGGAAGATGTGCCTGCTTACTGCAGGGTGCTTGGACTAGATGACCTTTGGAAGCCCCTCCCAACCCAAACCATTCCATGGTTCTCTAATAGGAATGTTCAGGTACTGAAATGAGCTGCCCAGGGAGGTGGTGGAGTCACCAACCTTGGATGTGTTTAAAGGTCATTTGGATGTGGTGCTTAGGGATATGGATTAAGCTGAACCTTGTAGAGTAGGGTTCTAGGTTGGATTTAGTGATCCTGAGGAGCTTTGCCAACCTGGATGGCTCTGTGTGTTTAGATGTGATGCTTAGGGAGATGATTTAAGGTGCACCTTGTAGAGTAGGGTTCTAAGTTAGACTTGGTGGTCCTGAAGGGCTTTGCCATCCTGGTTGGTTCTGTGTGTTTAGATGTGATGCTGAGGGAGATGATTTAAGGTGCACCTTGTAGAGTAGGGTTCTAAGTTAGACTTGGTGGTCCTGAAGGGCTTTGCCATCCTGGATGTTTCTGTGATTCTGTTATAAATGAGTATTTGCTGGAGAAGGAGTTGATGTCAGAGGTTACTTCAAGATGCTGCCTGCCAAGCTGAGCCACCAACTGCATTTTCTTTTGCTTCTCAGAGGAATTCAACGACAGAATCCTGCAACCAGAGCTGTCAGATACTGAGAAGATGTCTCTTCATGAGGAAGTGCAGAAAATATACAAAACTTACTGTTTGGATGAAAGCATTGACAAAATCAGATTTGAGCCTTTCATTGTGGAAGAGATTCAAAGAAGTAAGTTTTGCTTGGAGAGGAATAATTTTGGCTTGGAATTTAGATGACATTCTGCAATCAAGACTTCAGATGGCTTCATGTTTAGATGAATTCACCTAAATGTGAACTCCTCTAAAGTCTTTTGATTTGCTTTTGGTTTTGCATCTAAAGTCAGGGTTTGCTTTTCTCTCAGCTGTAAAAGTTGGCTCTGCCCTTGTTACTCTGTTTAAGCCTTGTTTTGTCAGTTTATTTCTATTTGCCAAACTTACAGTAACTGACAAACCAAGAGAAACCTAAAGAGGTTCAGCAAGGTAAGTGCAGAGTCCTGCACCTGGGGAGGGACAAGAAACTGCACCAGAACAGGTTAGGATGTGGTCTGCTGGAGAACAGCTCTGTGGAGAAGGACTTGCTGGTGGACAGCAAGTTCTGTATGGGACAGCAATGTGCTCTGGTGGCCGAGAAGGCCAGTGGGGGGGTCCTGAGTGTGTCCAGCAGATCCAGGGAGGTTCTTCTCCCCTCTACCCTGCCCAAGTGAGGCCCCACCTGTTGCATCTAGTTCTGGGCTTCCCAGTTCAGGAGGGACAGGGATCTGCTGGATAGGGTCCAGTGCAGGGCTACAAGGATGCTGCAGGGACTGGAGCAGTGCCTGAGGAGGAGAGGCTGAGAGCCCTGGGGCTGCTTAGGCTGCAGAGGAGAAGGCTGAGAGGGGATCTGAGCAATGTCTGTCAAGAGCTGAGGGCTGGGGGGCAGGAAGGGAGGGACAGGGACAGCCTCTGCTCACTTGTGCCCTGATACAGGACAAGGGCAAGGGATGGAAACTGCAGCACAGGAAGCTCCAGCTCAACATGAGCAAGAACTTCTTGAGTGTAAGGGTCCCAGAGCCCTGGCACAGGCTGCCCAGAGAGGCTGTGGAGTCTCCTTCTGTGGAGCCTTTCCAGCCCTGTCTGGATGTGTTCCTGTGCAACCTGAGCTGCATTCTCTGCTCCTGCTCTGGCAGAGGGGTTGGACTGGAAGATCTGCAGAGGTCCTTCCAAGCCCTAACAATCTGTGATCTGTGATCCTGTCAGCTGCTGGCATGGATCATTTTGGGCAAGATATCAAGAGATAGAACCTGTGCAGGTAGCTTCTGCAAAGCAGACAATTTTCAGTAGAAATATCTTTGAGAAGTGCTTGTTTCCTGTGCAGGTAGGTCAGAAAAAGCCCAAACTTTCTATGCCAGTCTGTAGTTTGAGGAAGAGGAGGCTGAGGGCAGACTTCATTGTTGTCTACAGCTACCTGAAGGGACATTGTGCAGAGGCTGCTGCTGGGCTCTGCTCACAGGGAAGTGGAGACAGAACAAGGGGGAATGGCCTCAAGCTGAGCCTGGGAAGGTTTAGAGTGGACATTAGGAAAAAGCTTTTCCTGGAGAGAGTGGTCAGGGCCTGGAATGAGCTGCCCAGGGAGGTGGTGGAGTCACCCAGCCTGGCTGTGTTTCAGGGTGGTCTGGATGTGATGCTTGGGCTGCTTTAAGGTTAATCTTGTAGAGTAGGGTTCTAGGTTGGACTGGGTGATGCTGAAGAGCTTCGCCAGCCTGCTTGTTGCTGTGATTCTGAGATCTATCTCTATCACTTGTTTTCTAGTTGCTGAAGGTCCCTACTTGGAAGTTGTGAAGCTTCAGACCATGAGGTGCCTGTTTGAAGCTTATGAGCATGTGCTGTCTCTGCTGGAGAACGTTTTCACTCCCATGTTCTATCACAGTGATGAGGTAAGTGTGAAAGCTTGGAAGAATGCTCTTAAAACCAGCTTATATATATGTTCTTTTCTTTAAGGATGCTCTATTTGCAGCAGTCATCTGCAGATGGAGCTGAGAAAGCAGCTCTTTTGTCCTCAGTGTAGTTAGCCTGCCAGAGCTGGTACCAAGCTCAGGGAGAAAATTCAATACAACTTCAACAGAATTCAAACAACCAAACAAATAAACAATCAAAAACCAAAACCTCAGGCCCCAAATAGAACTCAAAACAGAGCTCCAAAGCCCCAAAGAGAACTAAAACCTCCCACCTTTTGAGTTTGTTTTGGTGGGGTTTGTGTTAACTTGGGGTTTGGTTTGGGTTTTTCTTTGTTTTCAGTTGGTTGAGGTTTTTTTTGTTTGTTTGGTGTTTTTTTCCTTATTTTTCCTTTTATTTCCTTTTTTTTCTTGATTTTCACTTTTTTAATCTCTTGTAGTACTTCAGACACCTTCTGAGAGGAGCAGAGTCACCAACACGCAACTCAAAGCTGAACAGGTAGGTCAGGTAGAACTTGGGAGCATTTTTCTTTCTCTTTTAATTTGAAGCATCAAAATATTATACCTGGTAAAATCTTGACTAAGTTTTTAGTCTCTCTCTCTCTGCCCTTCTCTGTCTCTCTCTCCCCTTCTCCTCCATTAGAAGTGGTGACTTTAAAACACACTTCTGTCAAAGGTGGCTGCAGGGTTTCACCCAGACCTTCATATCTATTTCTTGATATCTTGCCCAAAATTATCCATGCCAGCAGCTGACAGGATCACAGATTGTTAGGGCTTGGAAGGGACCTCCAGAGAGCTTCCAGTCCAACCCTCCTGTAAGAGCAGGAGCAGAGAATCCAGCACAGGAACACATCCAGACAGGGCTGGAAAGGCTCCACAGAAGGAGACTCCACAGCCTCTCTGGGCAGCCTGTGCCAGGGCTCTGGGACCCTTACACTCAAGAAGTTCTTGCTCATGTTGAGCTGGAACTTCCTGTGCTGCAGTTTCCATCCCTTGCCCCTTGTCCTATGGCAGGGCACAAGTGAGCAGAGGCTGTCTCTGTCCCTCCCTTCCTGCCCCCCAGCCCCCAGCTCTTGATAGACATTGCTCAGATCCCCTCTCAGCCTTCTCCTCTGCAGCCTAAGCAGCCCCAGGGCTCTCAGCCTCTCCTCCTCAGGCAGTGCTCCAGTCCCTTACCTGCATATACTTGTTAAATGTAGCTAAAGCACACAAAACTTCAGGTCCCCTTCTCAGTGCTTTGCTTTATAAAACACAAAGGGTGAAATTGCAGACAGTCCCTACTTGGAGTTTTGGAAACACATCTCTGGCTGCAAGAGAAGCACATTTTCTTTGGCAGCTGTTTCAGCAGGGTTCTCCTGGAGGGCAAACAACATCCACAGCATCTCTGGAAACGTGTCTGGTTTACATTTCAGAGCAGTCTGAGTGCCTTGAGTAGATCTGCTGCTTTCTGACAGGAGATGCTCAAGCGATGCTGCAGTGATTGTTTCCATGAAGCAGGGATCCTTGCTGAGGTCCTGTCTGCAAGCAGTTTGCCCCTTGCTTTGGATCTGGTACAGGCAGTTACTGCCAAGAAAGGGGGAAAAAGAATGACAAAAAGATTGACTTTCACAATCATCCCAGATGTCATCCATGTGCAGTTGCCTTCTCTTGCCTCCTCTTTCTGTTCTAGCTTTAGTTCCAGTTGAGAGAGATTAGAAGTGAAGAAATGAGTTTTGTTTTCCATATCTTTGATGCTTTGTGTGTGTGCTGCATAGACACTGCTGCTTAAAAAGTCAGATCAAGCTGTAGGTATCAGTGGAAAACACATGTGGGGAATGTGGTGAATGGTTTCACTTACTGGAAGACAAGAAAATCAAAGGGCACTCTAGAAGATGCAAGTGGGGGAGAAGTGACTGTCAATGTGTAACTCCTGCTTTGAATCACTCCTTTGAGATGTGCAGAATCATATCCTAGCTTTTCTTTGTGTACAGCTGGGGCAAATAATGTTCTATTGAAACTGACAAGGTAGTAGATGAGAAGTCCTAAGTGAGGCCCCACATCCAGTTCTGGGATCCCCTGTTCAGGAGGAACAGGGATCTACTGGAGAGACTCCAACAGAGGGCTACAAGGATGCTGAAGGGACAAGAGTGATTGGCATTGGAATGGGCTGCCCAAGGAGGTGGTGGAGTCTCCATCCCTGGAGGTGTTGAAGAGGAGGCTGGATGAGGCACTTAGTGCCATGGGCTAGTTAATTAGAAAGTGTTAGGTGCTAGGTTGGACTGGATAATCTCAGAGGTCATTTCCAGCCTGGTTAATTCTGTGATTCTATGGTGACTGTTGTTGTGTTAGGTCATAGCCCGACCTGGATGATCTCAGAGCTCTATTCCAGCCTCAGTAATTCTGTGGTTCTCTGGATTCCTGCATGGTTTCTGAACACAGGTTACAGCACAAGCTGCCTCTTTGGCACTGGAGGTGTAACTAACAAATAATGTCATTCTCTGCTCATGAGCAGCTGCTTGTGCTGAATGGCAGCGAAGACCTGAAAGCTTCAGCAATTGAATGGGCACAGGTTGCCTGGGGAGGTTATGGAGCACAGGAGCACAGGTTGAGGATGGTGAGACACTGGGACAGGTTGCCCAGGGAGGTTGTGGAGCACAGAAGCACAGAATGTGATCAAAGATCCCTTTCTGTGCTTCACAACCTCCCTGGAGGTGTCCAAGGCCAGGTTGGACGAGCCCTTGACTGACCTGTTCTAGCTGGAGATGTCCCTGCCTATGGCAGGGGGTTGGAACTGGCTGAGCTTTGAGCTCCCTTCCAACCTAAACCATTCAATGAGTTCGCAACACAAAGGCCAAGGCAATGGGGAGGAAAAGCTCATTTCACCTCCTTAGCCTTTATAGGTCATGACCTCCTCTCTTCACCACATTTTTTAACCATGAATCTGCAATGCCAATCAACAAACCCACTCAAGTTCTGTTGGGATGGGTAGGTCCAATTAGCCTTAAGGGTAGATCCAATTAGCTTTAAGGGTAGGTCCAATTAGCCTTCTTTTTTTTTTTTTGGTGGGGGAGGGTTTGTTTTGGGTTTGATTTTTATTCCAAGCCTGCTCTCTGCTGGGCTCTGAGGTGATTTGTGTGCCTGTTGTTGCAGAAGTAGCCTGAGTTTGGATGACTTTCGGTAAGTCTAACACTCAGTCCATGGTGTGTGTTAGCTGCGCTGCCTCCGTCCCTGACTGCATCACACAGCACCCAAGTCTCCATTGCATTTGGCAACGTGTGGGTGGCTTCCCTGGGCTACCCTGCCTCAGCTTTTACTTCCCCACCTCCTCTTCACAGGCATTTAGAGATGGCTTTGTTACTAATTTCACGAGTGTGCAGTGCGTTGATGTTGTCTGCTCTTGTCTGTTGGTGTAAGTTCGGGGATGTCTTTGCAAACTTGAACTTGTTGGGTTTTGGGTTGGGTTTTTAGGTGAGGTTTTTTTGCCTGTTAGCTGCTGGCTGCTCAAAAAAACTCTTCTGTCCCTCTCTCTGCCCCCCTCTCTCTGCCCCCCCCAACCTAAACCATTCCATAGTTCTGTGATTCTAGCCCTGCTTTGAGTCAGCAGCTGATGGCTTTTGTGGCTGGTGAAGATGCTCTGCCTGCTGTTGGTACTGCTGGTGTAGGGTCATGGAATGGTTTAGGTTGGAAGAGACCTCAAAGATCAGCCAGTTCCAACCCCCTGCCATGCCCAGGGACACCTCACACCAGAGCAGGCTGCCCACAGCCTCAGCCAGCCTGGCCTGAAACACCTTCAGGGATGAGGCTTCCACCACTTCCCTGGGCAACCCCTGCCAGGCTCTCACCACCCACATGCTGAAGAACTTCTTCCTCACACCCAGTCTGAGTCTACTCATTTCCAGCTTTGTTCCATTCCCCCCAGTCCTGTCACTCCCTGATAGCCTAAAAAGTGCCTCCCCAGATTTCTTGTAGCCCCCTTTACATACTGAAAGGCCACAAGAAGGTCTCCTGGCAGCCTTCTCCTCTCCAGACTCAACAGCCCCAACTCCTTCAGTCTCTCCTCATAGCAGAGCAGCTCCAGCCCTCTGCTCATCCTCGTGGCCCTTCTCTGGGCACCTTCCAGCACATCCAGATCTTTCTTCTTGTCCCAGGGGCTCCAGAACTGGATGCAGTACTCCAGGTGGGATCTCACTAGAGTGGAGTAGAGGGACAGGATCACTTCCCTTGCCCTGCTGCCCACCCTCTCTTGCTGCAGCCCAGGCTCTGGTTGCTCTCTGGGCTGCCCATGCACACTGCTGGCTCCTGTTCAGCGTCTGGTCCTGCAGCACCCCATGTCTCTCTCCTCAGGGCTGCTCTGAGGCCAGTCCCTGCCCAGCCTATATCAGTACTTGGGATTGCCTCGACACAGCTGCAGGACCCTGTACTTGGCTTGTAGCCACACAACAATTTCTGCTGTCACAACAAAACATCTTGCACAGCTGATGGCTTATTCTGTGCTCTGAACTATTGGGTTGTTGCTATGAGAGTGTTAACATTTGCTGGTGGTCAAGCTAAAGGTAGGTATCCCTTGTCTCTTGAAAGTGAATCCAAGGCATTTTACTGCTCAGTCAGAGAGAACAGCTTTGCCAGAGATGAATTCCCAGTGAACTGGAACTCTTGACCTGTGGGCTGCTTGTTTGTGAGGTTGTGTCTCTGACCTGCAAGTGGTGTGCAGCAGCCTGCTGCTGTGTTGCCAGTGTGCCTTAACAGTGTGAATTCTGCCTTCTCTCATCCTAGGACCACCCAGAAGAGAGGAGAATCCTTTGGGATCAGTAAAATAGGCAACAAAATAAAAGGTGTGTTCAAAAGTTCTGCCATGGAAGGAGCTATGCTGCCCAACTACAACTTAAATGAAGGAGAAGATGATTTTGTGAGTAAAAGCTTTACTTTTGCCTCCAAGTCTTTGTTGTTGGTGTTTCTTTTCTCTGCCCTCAGGTGTGAATATTCCTTCTCTGACTTCTCTGCTGTCTGATTTCACTGCAGAGTTTCCATGTTCTGATATAGTTGCTTTGTTTTCTCTGTCTTCATTCCCAAGCTAAGGTCACATCCCCCAGCTGATGTGACTCTGAGCTTATTGCTTGAGGAAAACTAGGTCCTGCACCTAGGTGGGGGCAATCTCAAGCACTGATGTAGGCTGGGCAGGGATTGGCTTCAGAGCAGCCCTGGGGAGAGGGACTTGAGGGTGCTGGTGGAGGAGAAGCTCAACAGGAGCCAGCAGTGTGCACTTGCAGCCCAGAGAGCAACCAGAGCCTGGGCTGCAGCAGGAGCAGTGTGGGCAGGAGGGTGAGGGAGGGGATTCTGTGGGGTTTCTTCCACTAGAACAAGTCACTCAAGGCCTCATTCAACTTGGTTCTGAACACCTCCAGGGAGGTTGTGGAGCACAGAAGCACCCAATGTGATCAATGATCACATTGGGTGCTTCTGTGCTCCACAACCTCCCTGGGCAACCTGTGCCAGTGTCTCACCACCCTCACTGCAAACAACTTCTTCCTAACAGCCACTTCCAATCTCCCCTCTGCCGCTTTATACCCATTCCTCCTCATCCTGTCATGCCAAGACCTTGTCAGTAGTCCCTCCCCAGCCCTCCTGTAGGCTCCTTTCAGATCCTGCAAGGCCACTCCAAGCTCTCCTGGAAGCCTTCTCCTCTCCAGGCTGCAGAGCCCCAACTCTCTCAGCCTGTCCTCATAACAGAGCTGTTGCAGCCCTCTGAGCATCTTGGTGGCCTCCTTCTCTCCCACAGTAAGTAAGAACTGAAAGAGAAGTGCAGCTCTTGCTGCTTGACTTGTTGCAGATCGAGGAGGGAGTCATGGTGATGGAAGATGACTCTCCTGAGGAGGCTGTCAGCACCCCCAACACCCCCCGCAACCTCGCCGCCTGGAAAATCACCATCCCATACGTGGATTTTTTGGATGACCCTTCCCTGGAAAGAAAAGATAGGAAGGAAAGGATCCCTGTCTTCTGTATTGATGTGGAGAGGAACGACAGGAGAGCAGGTATGGCTTGTGGGAGGCACAGAAAAGGGCTTCTGGAGTGTACCTCCACACCCGGTGGGAGGTGGCTGTGTCCTCATGCCTGGAGATACTGAAGGTGAGGCTGGAGAGGGCTGTGTGCAACCTGCTGAGTGCAGCAGGGTTGAACTGGATGAGCTTTGGTGGTCCCTTCCTACCAGGGCATTCTATGCTCTAACAGCACTGCTGAAGCTGTGCAGTGCTCCATTTGTTCAGTCTTTAGGGATCCCCTGAAGGAGATGATGATTTCCCTGCCAGTACTGTACCTGCTTGCCAGAGATGCACTTTAATGTCACACTTCCATTGCTTGCCTGGGAGTTATTTAATGTTACTGCAATTTAGGGGCCCAATGCCACTGAGCTTCTTCCTGTACCAATCCAGAATACTCCTGCTGTCACTTGAGTGCCATGAAGCCTTGATTTATGGTTAACCTTTTGTTTGCTTGTTGTTTGTTTTCCCCTCAGTTGGGCATGAACCTGAGCACTGGTCTGTCTACAGGAGGTATCTTGAATTCTACGTGCTGGAGTCTAAGCTAACAGAGTTCCATGGTATGTCCTTCCTTGTCTGGAAACCTTCCTCACTGCTCTGCTTATCATTCAGTACTGAGCTGAAAATCACAGTAATTGGGCCACAGATGTGCCACTGTGGCCAAGAGAGCCAATGGCATCCTGGGCTGCATCAGGAAAAGTGTGGCCAGCAGGGCTAGGGAGGTTCTGCTCCACCTCTGCTCTGCCCTGCTGACACCACACCTGTAATGCTGTGTCCAGTTTTGGGCTCCCCAGTTCAGGAGAGACAGGGACCTGCTGGAGAGAGTCCAGCAGGGAGCCAGGAGGATGAGTGGGGCACTTGAGCATCTCCCCTGCAAAGAGAGCCTGAGAGCCCTGGGGCTGTTGAGTCTGGAGCAGAGAAGGCTGAGAGGGGATCTGAGCAATGTGTGCAAACAGCTGAGGGGTGGGGGTCAAGGGGAGGGGGCCAAGCTCTGTTGGGTGCTGCACAGCAAGAAGCCAAGGAGCAATGGATGCAAAGTGGAGCAGAGAAGGTTTCAGCTCAACAGGAGGAGAAACTTGTTTGGAGTGAGGGTGGCAGAGGCCTGGAGCAGGCTGCCCAGAGAGGTTGTGGAGTCTCCTTCTCTGCAGACTTTCCAACCCCTCCTGGCTGCATTCCTGTGTGAACTACCCCAGGTGGTGCTACCTTGGCAGTGGGGTTACAGTGGATGTCTCTGGAAGTCCCTTCCAGGCTCTTCAGCTGTGTGATTCTGTGCTGAGATCTTTGTTTACTGCACTACAGCACTGATTTAATCTCCCTGTTACCTTTGCCAGGTACATTTCCTGATGCTCAACTTCCCTCCAAGAGAATCATTGGCCCCAAGAACTATGAGTTCTTAAAATCCAAGAGAGAAGAGTTCCAGGAATACCTACAGGTATGAAGCACATTGCAGGAGCAAAGAATCTTCTATACCTACTACTGCAGAGCTGATAAAAAGATACCTGCCTGCTGCTTTCACTGCTTTTTTCCTCCCCATGTAACTCAAGTTATAGAAAAGGTTCAAGTGGGCAAACAGAAAGTTTCATGTGACTGGAAAGAGAAGTCAGTTTGTGTGGTAATGTAGCATTTCTGTTCTGGATGGACAGAACTTTTAACATCTTTCTTTTCCTTCTGTCTCAAAAGAAACTCCTGCAACATCCAGAACTAAGTAACAGCCAGCTTTTAGCTGACTTCCTGTCCCCCAATGGAGGAGAGACTCAGTTTCTGGACAAAATGTTGCCTGATGTGAATCTAGGTAGGTAATGTGCTGCTTGTGAGTGCTGACAGAGTAGATACTGTGCCTGAGGGGCAGTAGTGAGTAGGTAACTTGTGTAAGGCAATGACTGTGGCCAAGAAGGCCAATGGGGTGGGTTAGGAGGGCTGTGGGTCGAGAGAGGTTCTCCTGCCCTTCTGCTCTGCCCTGCTGAGGCTGCATCTGTGTCCAGTTCTGGGCCCCTCACTTCAAGAAGGAACACAGGGAACTGCTTGAAGGGGTCCAGCCACAAAGATGCTGAAGGCAGTGGAATCTCTTCCTTAGGAGGAGAGCCTGAGGGAGCTGGGGCTGTGCTGCTGGCAGAGGAGGAGCCTGAGGGGGGACCTCATGGATGGTTATTGAGATGTGCAGGGTGAATGCCAGGAGTCTGGAGCCAGGCTCTGCTGGGTGGTGCCCAGTACCAGGACAAGGGCAGGGGTGGGAGTTGAGGCAGAGGAAGTTCCATGGAAACAGGAGGAGGAATTTTTTCTCTATGAGGGTGACAGAAGCCTGGCAGAGGCTGCCCGGGGGGGGCTATGGAGTCTCCCTCTCTGGAGATATTCCAGAGCTGCCTGGATGTGTTCCTGTGTGATCTGCTCTGGGTGCTGCTGCTGTGGCAGGAGGTTGGACTGGATCAGAGCTGCCCTCTCCATCCAGCTGTAGGTTGTTAAAAGAACCATCTCAGGTCTGAGGCTGTGCTTCTCTTCCATAAAAATCATTTTAATGGCATTCCAGCAGGGCTTTTTGTTGTGAGGCTGAGTGGCTTTGTGATTATCATCTGATCATTGAACATAGTTTCCAGTGGAAGTTCCAAGTGATGACATGGAGTTAAGCAAAATATTACTGTAGATGTAGTGCTTAAAATAGAACTAACCCTGGGCACTTTCATTTTCCAGCAGTCAGAGGTGCTGTGCTGCCTCCTGGTAGCCTTAAGAGGAGAGAAGAGCTCAGTTTTTAAGAGCACAGCTGTAGCCTGTCTGTAAAACTTTACTTCCCAGTCATGTCAAGACTGGATCCTTCCAGGCTCCCTCCAGGTCTGAGCTGATGTGTTCAGGGTGAGGAAGGCAATCATAGAATGGTTTAGGTTGGAAGGGACCTCAAGGATCATCCAGTTCCAACTCTCTGCCACAGACAGGGACACCTCCCACTTGAACAGGTCCCTCAAGGACTCATCCAACCTGGCTCTGAACACCTTCAGGGAGGTTGTGGAGCACAGAAGCACAGAGTGGGATCTTTGATCATATTCTGTGCTTCTGTGCTCCACAACTTCCCTGGGCAACCTGTGCCAGTGTCTCACCAACTCAGGTTTTGTGATTTGGATGGAGCAAAACTCAATCTGTAACCTAAATGCAGACAGAGCTGTTTTCCAGACCAAATAATGAATGCAGTGCTGAAGTTTGAGCAGGATGAGAGAGGTGATTCTCCCTCTTTGGTGAGACCCTGCCTGGAGTACTGAGTCCAGTTCTGGAGCCCCTGGGACAGGAAAGATCTGGAGGTGCTGGAAGGTGTCCAGAGAAGGGCCAGGAGAGTGTCCAGAGGGCTGGAGCTGCTCTGCTATGAGGAGATTGAGGGAGTTGGGGCTGTGCAGTCTGGAGAAGAAGGGGCTGCCAGGAGACCTTCTTGAGGCCTTCCAGCATCTGTGAAGGGGGCTACAAAAAAGCTGGGCAGGGACTTTTTAGGCTGTCAGGGAGGTGCTACTCTGCTATGAGGAGAGACTGAGGGAGTTGGGGCTGTTCAGTCTGGAGAAGAGGAGGCTGCCAGGAGACCTTCTTGTGGCCTTCCAGGACCTGAAGTGGGCTACAAGAAAGCTGGGGAGGGACTTTTTAGGCTGTCAGGGAGTGCCAAGACTGGGGGGAATGGAGCAAAGCTGGAGGTGGGGAGAGTGAGGCTGGAGGTGAGGAGGAAGTTGTTGAGCAGGAGAGTGGTGAGAGGCTGGAATGGGTTGCCCAGGGAGGTGGTTGAGGCCCCATGGCTGGAGGTGTTTGAGGCCAGGCTGGCTGAGGCTGTGTGCAGCCTGCTCTAGGGTAGGGTGTCCCTGGGCATGGCAGTGGGGTTGGCACTGGCTGCTCCTTGTGGTCCCTTCCAACCCTGCTTGAGTCTACGATTCTAATTACAGAACCAGAATCAGTCAGGGTGATTATCCTGTGATGTTATTTTGCCTTTTGTAAGTGTTCAGATCATAATCTTTACAGTTGTCATGTTTTAAGGATCTTTCCCTGGTGAGTGCTAAGCACTAAGGTGGAAATGTGCAAAACTTCTTCTTTTCAAAGCTTTTTTGTGCCAAATGGAAAAGAGAAAAAGAAACCAAAGCAGGTTTTAAAACCTGTTGTAGTTTTCAGTCCAGTACTAGACAATGAGTAGAGGAAATGTAGAAGAGCAAAAAGCCCTTTAAGGTAACAGAAAGGGACAACAGAGAGGATTTGTTTGATTGTTTGTTTCTAATTCCAGGTAAAATTATAAAGTCTGTCCCAGGGAAGCTGATGAAAGAGGTGAGTGAAGGCTTCTAAGTTGCCATCACTTGAATTGCAGTTAACTAAGTCATAGGCTGCTCCAGAGTTGGTTTGTGACCTCAGCTTGGTGGGTTTTGGGGGTGGTTTTTGTGCTTGGTTGGGTTTTGTTTCCCTGTAGTGATGCACTCACCCTTATATCCTGTCACACTTATGTCTTGCTTCAGAAAGGGCAGCATTTGGAGCCATTCATCATGAATTTTATCAACTCCTGTGAATCTCCCAAGCCTAAACCAAGCAGGCCTGAACTCACCATTCTGAGCCCCACTTCTGAAAACAACAAAAAGGTAAAGGAGCTTTTTGATTCTCCACTTTGCAGCAGTGAGGAACATTGATCATGTTCTGAAAATGCAAAGAACAAACAGAGGGAGGGGAAAAAAAAGCCTTCAGTGGATGCTCCTTCCCTGGAGATCTTCAAGGCCAGGCTGGATGAGACCTTGAGCCACCTGGGCTAATGGAAAAGGTGTCCCTGCCCATGGCAGGAGGTCTGCAACTATGAATGACCTTTAAGGTCTTTTCCAACCCAAACTATTCTGTGGATTTAGGACCTTAGCTGTTATCTAGACTGTGTGGTGCTGCACTGGCAGGGAGGTTGGACTGCTTCTGAAAGACCAAGAGTGCAGGGCCTGCTTGTGCACAGCTCCCCGGGAGGCAGACAGGGCTGCTCTTCACCTGGCAGCTGCTGTGCTGCACAGCCCTCCATGTATTCTTTCTGCCTCTTTGGCCTTTGGAAATGAGCAGGAATAGTCACAGAATCAGTCAGGGTTGGTAGGAACCACAAGGAATCATAGGATCAAGCAGGTTGGAAGATAGCTTCAAGCTCAGCCAGTCCAACCTAGCACCCAGCCCTGCCCAACCAACCAGACCATGGCACTAAGTGCCCCAGCCAGGCTTGGCTTCAACACCTCCAGGCACTGCAACTCCACCACCTCCCTGGGCAGCCCATTCCCATGCCAATCACTCTCTCTGCCAACAATTTCCTCCTAACAGCCAGCCTGAACCTCCCCTGGCACAGCTTGAGGCTGTGCCCCCTTGTTCTGTTGCTGGCTTTTAGGTTGCAGTGGATGATCTCTGGAGGTCCCTTCCAACCTCTGGGGTCCTGTGATTCTGTGTTGAGACCAACACAGAAGAGCCCAACCCCACCTGGCTACAGCCTCCCTGCAGGCAGCTGCAGACAGCGATGAGCTCTGCCCTGAGCCTCCTCTGCTGCAGGCTGCACCCCCCCAGCTCCCTCAGAGCTCCCTCTGATTATAGAATCATAGAGTCAAGCAGGTTGGAAGAGACCTCCTAGCTCATCCAGTCCAACCTAGCACCCAGCCCTGGCCAGCCAAGGTCCAGCTCCCTCAGCCTCTCCTGATATGTACTTGCAGGATTCATCACCACTGTGACACAGAACAATTTGGCTTGGAAGGGACCTTAAATATCATCTAGTTCCAACCCACTCCTCTGAGCCTCCTCTTCTGCAGACTGCACACCCCCAGCTCCCTCAGCCTCTCCTCACAGGACTTGTGTCCAACCCCCTTGCCATGCCCAGGAGCACCTCACACTAGGTTAGGCTGTCCACAGCCTCATCCAGCCTGCCCTTAAACACCTCCAGGGATGAGGCTTCCACCACCTCCCTGGGCAACCTGTGCCAGGCTCTCACCATCCTCATGCTGAAAAACAACTCCCTAACATCCAGTCTGAATCTCTTCATTTCCAGCTTGGTTCCATTCCCCCCAGTGCTATCCCTACCTGACAGCCTAAAAAGTCCCTCCCCAGCTTTCTTGTAGCCACATTTACAATACTGCAAGGCCACAAGAAGGTCACCTGGGAACCTCCAGCCTGACCAGCCCCAACTCCCTCAGTCTCTCCTGATAGGAGGTAGAGGGAAGGCTGCTGCCTCTGGCAGAGGCTGCTGTTCATAACCATGGCATGACTGGCACAAACCTCCTAGCTGTGCTGGAATGTGTGGGCACATACTTGCCTGGGCACTCACTGAGGATTGAGTAACTCTGGGCTGTCCATTAGGCATTTTATGTAAGCACTCATGCTTCCTTTGGCAGCTTCTCCCTTCAGGGTACAGACAGCCAATTACAGCAGGGCCTTACTTTGGTCTTTTTCTTAGTGCAGTCCTTTCATCTTTAATTTGCTTCAAGAGCTTGGCTTAAGCAGCCAAGTCCTGGCACTTAACCAGTCCCAATCCATGGAATTTCCTCCATGAAAGCTTATTAAGGATATTTCATCTTTATAATTACAGTCACTGTTTAAGCCTAAAGATAGGAATTTGCTCATTAGAATTTCTCTTGCTTGCCTTTTTCTTTCAGTCTAATGACAACAGTCAGCATTGTGTCCCTGGAGGTGTTCAAGGCCAGGCTGGATGAGGCTTTGAGTGTCCTGTTCTACTGGGAGGTGTCCCTGCCTATGCTAGGGGCTTGGAACCAAATGAGCTTTGAGGTCCCTTCCATTCTATGATATCATAGGTTGTGTGGGGAGGTGGTTGGGGGCCCATCTCTGGAGGTGTTCAAGGTGAGGCTGGACAGGTTTGTTTTAGTCATATTAATTATAGAAAGCAGAAAGTGTTTCAGGAAGGTGCTGATGGACTAGAAGCTGGGCATGAGCAGGCAGTATGAGCTTGCAGCACAGAAGGCAAATCCCAGCCTGGGCTGCAGCCAAAGCAGCTCTGCCAGCAGAGCCAGAGAGGGGATTGTGCCACTGTCCTCTGCTCTGCTCAGACCTCACCTGCAGTGCTGCATCCAGCTCTGGAGCCCTCAGCACAGGAAGGACCTGGAGCTGATGGAGCAGAGCCAGAGGAGGGCCAGGAAAATGCTCAGGGCATTGGAGCAGCTCTGCTACAGAGACAGGCTGAGGGAGCTGGGGGTGTGCAGCCTGCAGAAGAGGAGGCTCTGGGCAGAGCTAACAGCAGCCTGCCAGTGCCTGAAGGGGCTGCAGGAAGGCTGCAGAGAGACTTTGCAAAGGGCTGCAGGAACAGGACGAGGGCAATGGCTGCAAACTCGAGCAGAGCAGATTGAGAGTGGATGTTAGGAACACGTTGTGCACCTTCGGTCTCATTGCTTGGGCAGGGCTGGGTGCTAGGTTGGGCTGGCTGAGCTTGGAGCTCTCTTCCAGCCTGCCTGATTCTATGATTATTTATCTCGGCCTGTGCTACACTCCTGTAGAGCTTTATCTGCACTGCACTGCACTGCTTGGAGCAGGCTCAGTGAGCATCAGCTCTGTCAGAGTCTTAAGTTAACAGTAACAGAGTTAAGGTTTTCCCAGTGTCCTGATTCCAGCACTGAAGAGGTTACAGGCTTCAGTTTGTACAAGGCTCTTTAAACAACATCACTTGATACAGTAGGTGTGAATAATAATGTGTTCCCTTCCTGCATGCCAGGCACCCACCCATGCCTTAACCATATTTGCTCTTTCATGTCACTTGTGTAATGAGTTAGTGTTGTTTAATTGGAGTGAACTCTGAAGATAAGCCCAGGGTGCTGGCACTGAACAAAAGAGGGAGGCTAAGCACAAGTCCAAACCTGACTCTTGCCAAACTTCCTAATGTCATTCTTCCTAAGAGTGCAACGTTCTCTGCTTAGAGCCTTGCATGATTCACAGCTTGCTGGGATCTGGAATTCCTTTTCTGGCTCTAATTATTCTAGGGGGAGTTGCTCTGGAGAAAGAAAATCCTATCCTGCTCCTTGGAACTACTTTAATTTGGGAGTGGTACAGAAGAAGCTGTAGGCACCACTACAGGTTAAGGGCTGTCCTGCTGGAAAGCAGCTCCACAGAGAACAGATCACACAGCAACACATCCAGGCAGCTCTTGAAGATCTCCAGAGAGGGAGACTCCACAGCCCCCCTGGGCAGCCTCTTCCAGGCTTCTGTCACCCTCATGGTCCTAGCCAGCCACAGGGAGCAGCCTGGCTCCAGCAGGCTTAGCTGCACTGCATTTACCCCATATTAGCATCACAGAATCAAGCAGGTTGAAAGAGAGCTCCAAGCTCAGCCAGCCCAACCTAGCACCCAGCCCTGGCCAACCAACCAGACCATGGCACTAAGTGCCCCAGCCAGGCTCTGCTTCAACACCTCCAGAGATGGCAACTCCACCACCTCCCTGGGCAGCCCATTCCAATGCCAATCACTCTCTCTGCCAACAACTTCCTCCTAACATCCAGCCTAGACCTGCCCTGGCACAACTTGAGACTGTGTCCCCTTCTTCTGTTACTGGCTTTTAGGTTGCAGTGGATGATCTCTGGAGGTCCCTTCCAGCCTCTGGGGTTCTGTGATTCTGTGTTGGTGGCAATCACCTCAAGCTAGGCAGCACTACACTTAGGTTGCCTTTGCTTCTGGTGCTGAGATGATTTTCTCTTTTCTAGCCACTTGGGATAAACTTTTGAACTCTCCTTTCCTAGCACAGCAGGACTTTGTATAAATTCATCCTAATCTTTAGATCAACCATTTGGGGGATGAGACAGTTTAAAATAAACTGTTTCTGGTGCTTGCTACAGAAGGTCAAATGTGGAAGGCCTTAAGACTCTGACAGCTCCTCCTTTCCAGCTGCTGGAGCCCACAGACTTGGGGGGCTCAGGGAGAGGTGAAGGATGTGTGCTTAGGTGGTGTAGGGGGAGACCATTTGAGGATTTCACAGGCTCCCAGGATGTCAGGGGTTGGAAGGGACCCAAGGAGATCATCCAGTCCAACCCCCCTGCCAGAGCAGGACAATCCTATCTAACACAGAGCACAGAGGCTTTTTGCTGCAAGGAGAAGATTGTTGGTTGATTTTCTTATTTAATAGATTTAACAGGATGGGCAAGTGATTAGTCCTGTCCAACCCCCCTGCCACAGCAGCAGCACTCACAGCAGATCACACAGAACACATCCAGGCAGCTCTTGAGTATCTCCAGAGAGGGAGACTCCACAGCCCCCCTGGGCAGCCTCTTCCAGGCTTCTGTCACCCTCACAGGGAAAACATTTCCCTCCTGTTTCCATGGAACTTCCTCTGCCTCAGCCCCCACCCAGTGCCCCTTGTGCTGGCACTGACATCACCCAGCAGAGCCTGGCTCCAGCCTCCTGCCACTCACCTGCATATCCTTATAAGCATCCATGAGGTCCCCTCTCAGGCTCCTCCTCTGCCAGCAGCACAGCCCCAGCTCCCTCAGGCTCTCCTCCTAAGGAAGATCTTCCACTGCCTTCAGCATCTTTGTGGCTCTGTGCTGGGCTCTTTCAAGCAGGTCCCTGAGCTCCTTCTTGAACCAGGAGTCCCAGAACTGGACACAGTATTGCAGATGCAGCCTCAGCAGGGCAGAGCAGAGGGATGGCAGAACCTCTCTGGACCTACTACCCACATCCCTTCTGACCCACCCCAGGATGCCATTGGCCTTCTTGCCCAGCAGAGCACATTTCTGGCTCATGCTCAACTTCCCATCCACCAGCATCCCCAGGGCCTTTTCCCTTTCACTGCTCTCCAGCAGGTCAGTCCTTGGGGTTGTTCTTTCCCAGGTGCCAGACTCTGCCCTTGCCCCTGTTGAATCTCCTTCCCTTTCTCCCTGCCCAACTCTCCAGCCAAAGCCTCCCTTTTAATAGGACAAAAATAATCTAACCAAACAGAAGAATACTCTCACCAAAGCCCCAGGCCAGAGCTGCAGGCTGTGCTTCTGCCTCTGAACACAGAGCTTTTAGCCATCTGCTGTTCTCTTTCCAGCTGTTCAGTGACTTGTTCAAGAACAACGCAAACCGCTCGGAGAACGCAGAAAGGAGGCAGAATCAGAACTACTTCATGGAAGTGATGACTGTGGAAGGAGTCTATGACTACCTAATGTATGTTGGTAAGAAGTCATTTACCTTCACTCTTGTACCTTACCTGCTCCTGCACTTCATGCCAGACAGAGAGTTCAGGTGCTTAAGGTAAGGAGAGGCTCTTGTTGTGCTGTGTCTCATGCGGTACGTGGCAAGCTTCCCAGCAGAGCAGTTAGGAGCTCAGCTGTGCTTCGAAGGACTTTAGTGGTTATACTTCTGCAACAGGCAGAAGGTGTTCAAGAAGTGCTGGTGGAGGAGCAGCTGGACATGAGCAGGCAGTGTGAGCTTGCAGCACAGAAGGCAAATCCCAGCCTGGGCTGCAGCCAAAGCAGCGCTGCCAGCAGAGCCAGAGAGGGGATTGTGCCACTGTCCTCTGCTCTGCTCAGACCTCACCTGCAGTGCTGCATCCAGCTCTGGAGCCCTCAGCACAGGAAGGACCTGGAGCTGATGGAGCAGAGCCAGAGGAGGGCCAGGAAAATGCTCAGGGCATTGGAGCAGCTCTGCCACAGAGACAGGCTGAGGGAGCTGGGGGTGTGCAGCCTGCAGAAGAGGAGGCTCTGGGCATCTTTGATCCCATTCTGTGCTTCTGTGCTCTGCAACCTCCCTGGAGTGTTCAAGGCCAGGTTGGATGAGGCCTTGAGCCACCTGTTCTAGTGGGAGGTGTCCCTGCTTATGGGCAGAGGGTTGGAACTGGCTGAGCTTTGAGCTCCCTTCCAACCTAAACCATTCCATGATCCTATAAGCAGTCTGGAGAAGAGTGGCAAACATTTTTCCCACTTCTTTGCTCTTTTGCAGTCTTCTCTTCCTCCTTTTGTTTTGCCCCAGTGGCTCCTTTGTGCTCAGGAGACCCTTACAGGCTGTGCTGCTGTGCCTTCGCAGGTCGGGTTGTGTTCCGCATTCCGGACTGGCTCCATCACCTGCTCATGGGGGGCAGGATTCTCTTCAAGAACACACTGGAGCTGTACACAGATTATTACTTGCACTGTAAGCTGGAACAGCTGTTTGAAGAGCATCGTTTGGTCTCTCTGATCACCCTGCTGAGAGGTTAGTCACAGTTAACATCTCCTGCTGTGAAAATGCTGCTTTAGCGGCACTGAGAGCAGCCTCAGCAGGTTTGCTGCCCACACTGAGCTGTGTGGTGCAGCAGCCAGGCTGGAGGGCAGGGATCCAGCCAGAGGGACCTGCACAGGCTGCAGAGGTGGGCACAAGCCAAGCTCAGGAGGTTCAGCAAGACCAAGGGCAAGGTCCTGCAGCTGGGGCGAGGCAATGGCAAGCACCAATCCAGGCTGGGCAGTGAGTGGCTGGAGAGCAGCCCTGGCGAGAGGGACTTGGGGGTGCTGCTGGAGGAGAAGCTCAACAGGAGCCAGCAGTGTGCACTTGCAGCCCAGAGAGCAACCAGAGCCTGGGCTGCAGCAGGAGCAGTGTGGCCAGCAGGGCCAGGGAGGGGATTCTCTCCCTCTGCTGTGCTCTGCTGAGACCCCACCTGGAGTCCTGCATCCAGTTCTGGAGCCCTCACAGGGACAAGAGGGCTGTGGAGATGCTGGAGAGTGTCCAGAGCAGGGCCAGGAGGATGCTGAGAGGCTGCAGCAGCTCTGCTGTGAGCACAGACTGAAAGAGTTGGGGCTGTGCAGGCTGGAGCAGAGGAGGCTCCCAGGGCACCTTCTTGTGGCCTGCCAGGATCTGAAGGGGGCTACAAAATAGCTGGGGAGGGACTTTTGAGGGTGCCAGGGAGTGGCAGGAGTGGGGGGAATGGAGCAAAGCAGGAGGTGGGGAGAGTGAGGCTGGAGGTGAGGAGGAAGTTGTTGAGCAGGAGAGTGGTGAGAGCCTGGCAGGGGTTGCCCAGGGAGGTGGTTGAGGCCCCATGGCTGGAGGTGTTTGAGGCCAGGCTGGCTGAGGCTGTGTGCAGCCTGCTCTAGGGTAGGGTGTCCCTGGGCATGGCAGGGGGGTTGGAACTGACTGCTCCTTGTGGTCCCTTCCAACCCTGCCTGATTCTCTGATCCTAGTTTTGGATTTGAAACCTCTTCCTTTAAGTTTCCCCAGCACCCAACTTTGCAGTGCAGGGCTGCAGCTTAATGGGGCTTGAAAAATCATGAAGACCTGTCAGTAGGTTCTAAAAGGTGCTGAGTCAGCCACATCTGGCAGTGGCAGTGACAGAAACAAGCTTTATAATCAGAACCTGGCAGAGGGGAGATTGAAAGGGGATGTTAGGAAGAAGTTGTTTGCAGTGAGGGTGATGAGACACTGGCACAGGTTGAGGGTGGTGAGACACTGGCACAGGTTGCCCAGGGAGGTTGTGGAGCACAGAAGCACAGAATGGGATCAAAGATCCCATTCTGTGCTTCTGTGCTCCACAACCTCCCTGGAGGTGTTCAGGACCAGGTTGGATGAGACCTTGAGCAGCCTGTTCTAGTGGGAGGTGTCCATGCTTATGGTGGGCGGTTGGACCTGGCTGAGCTTTGAGGTCCCTTCCAACCTAAACCATTCCACGATTCTCTGATCTGTCAAGCTTAGAGGTGCCTTCCATTCGAGATCTTACAGAGGAGCCATGCTGCCAGGGGTGCCTGGCAGCCTCCAGCCTGTGTTTCCCTGCTGTGTCTCCACCACAGATGCTGTGTTCTGTGAGAACTCGGAGCCGCGCTCCCTGCAGGACAAGCAGAAGCGAGCGAAGCAGACCTTTGAAGAGATGATGAGATACATTCCAGGTGCTGTGCTGCAGGACTCTCTACCAGTGTGTTTGATTTGCTCAAGCAGATAGATAACCCCAATGCAGACAGAGCTGTTTTCCTGATCAAATAATCCATGCACAGCTTAAGTTTGAGTAGGGTGAGGGAGGGGATTCTGCTCTTCTGCTCCACTCTGGTGAGACCTCACCTGGAGTACTGCATCCAGTTCTGGAGCCCTTGGCACAGGAGAGATCTGGAGGTGCTGGAAGGTGTCCACGAGGATGAGCAGAGGGATGGAGCTGCTCTGTTATGAGGAGAGACTGAGGGAGTTGGGGCTGTTAGTCTGGAGAGGAGAAGGCTCTGAGGTGACCTTCTTGTGGCCTTGCAGTATCTGAAGGGGGCTACGAGAAAGCTGGGGAGGGACTTTCCCCCCCCCCCCCAGTGATGGGACTGGTGGGAATGGATTCAAGCTAGAGGAGAGATTGAGATTGGATGTGATGAAGTTGTTCAGCATGAGGGTGGTGAGAGCCTGGCACAGGTTGCCCAGGGAGGTGCTGCAAGCCTCATCCCTGGAGGTGTTTAAGGCCAGCCTGGATGTGGCTGTGATCAACCTGCTCTAGCATGAGGTGTCCTTGCCCATGGCAGGGGGCTGGAAGTGGCTGATCCTTGAGGTCCCTTCCAGCCCCTAACATTCTGTGACTCTGCAGACTTCTCTTTTCCAACTGCTGGAGTTGTGTCAGTGCCAGCCTTGCATGCTCCCTGCTGAGCTGTGTCTCTGCTCTTGGTGCCGCTGCAGATCTCATCGGGAAGTGCATCGGGGAGGAGGCGAAGTACGAAGGCATCAGGCTCCTGTTTGATGGGATGCAGCAGCCAGTGCTCAACAAACAGGTAACTCAGGGCGTGGGAAAGCCTTTGGCTTGTGGCACAGGACTGCCTGAAGTGAGTGCCTGGCTGTGCCTTGGGTTCAGGGAGCCAGCCAGGTCCCCTTTATGCCTTCCAAGGAGAGTGGAGGAAACGCTGCACACAGACTGGCAAGGAACTGGGGCTCTAAGTGCAAGTGCAGTTCTCCAAGAGCCTCCTTAGGCCAAAGCTTTATTGGCCACCTCTCCCTAAACCAGGCCAAAACCCTAGGCCTCAGGTGTCCCCTTTATCCCCCACACCTCTCTGCCTTCTGTCCTCACCAGCCCTCACTCCCCTGCAAACCCAGAGATAAAGAAGCCTGTGCCAGGAAGCAGGAGAAGAGCAAGAAGAGGCTTGCAGGACTTTGGGGAAGGAAATAACAAAAGGTTGCACTTTCCAGTCCACCTCCTGGACCTGTCTGGCCTCTGGAGGCCTCCACTCTGTGGTTTAGGAGATCCCAGTGCCTTAAACCCACAACACTGTAGCAGAGGAGGGAGCTTGAGTTCAGAGTTGAGAAGGAAATGCAGCATTGGATGTTGCCTTCCCATGGCACTGCAGCAGAGGAGGCAGTTTGAATTCAGGGGTTGAGAAGGAAAAGCAGCATTGGATGTTGCCTTGGAGCACCCTTTCTGTTCTCTCTTTCTTTTCAGTTAACTTATGTGCTGCTGGACATTGCAATTCAGGAACTCTTCCCAGAGCTGAGCAAGGTAGGTGCCAACTCTCTCTTCCAGAGCTGCTGGTGGGTCTGGTCACTGCTGCATTCTTCTTGTTGGTTGGTTTTAAACCTGGGGGTGAAATCTCTGTTTTCCTGATGTGCTGAAATGATCAAACTCTGGATTAATCACACTTTGGTTAATTAGCTCTTTCCACATCACTTTAAGCCCAGTTGTTGAGCATCCAGCAAGTCTGAGCTGCCTTTCAGGAGCTCTACACAGAGCAGTCAGCAGTCAGGACCTCTCTGTGGCTTTCCTTTTCGTTGCCTGTCTCCACTCTTTGTAGTCCTGATGATTAGGAAGTCCACCCTGCATGCAGAGCTCAGCCTGAGCTTCAGTACTTCTCCTGAGATAATTAAGCAGGAGCTTATGGGGTTTTAACCTCTGGATCAGTCACTGCAGTGTTAACTATCCAGATAAAGAATTGGCACAACACAGAAAGCTGTCTGAATGCCCAGCCTGAGCTTTGTGATCCATCTGATGTTTGTCCTTCTGTACTTCAAACCTTCACACAGCTTTACTTAGGAACTGCCCAGTGTGGTCTTCCTGGGGAACAGGAGATAGGAGCCCATTAGCCAGACACAAAGCCACTAATAACAAACTCCTCACTTCTGACAGGTGTTCATTCAGTTCTGCGTGGCACAGCAGTCTGCCCTGCTGCCCAAGAAGGCCAATGGGGTCCTGGGGGGCATTAAAAGGACTGTGTCCAGCAGATCCATGCAGGTTCTCCTCTGCCTCTACTCTGCATTAGTGAGGCTCCAGATGGAGTATTGCATCCAGTTCTGGGCTCCTCAGTTCAAGAGGGACAGGGATCTGCTGGACAGAGTCCATGGGAGGGCTCCAAGGATGCTGCAGAGGAGAAGGCTGAGAGGGGATCTCAGCAATGTCTATCAAGAGCTGAGGGGCAGGAAGGGAGGGACAGGGACAGCCTCTGCTCACTTGTGCCCTGCCACAGGACAAGGGGCAAGGGATGGAAACTGCAGCACAGGAAGCTCCAGCTCAACATGAGCAAGAACTTCTTGAGTGTAAGGGTCCCAGAGCCCTGGCACAGGCTGCCCAGAGAGGCTGTGGAGTCTCCTTCTGTGGAGCCTTTCCAGCCCTGTCTGGATGTGTTCCTGTGTGCCCTGTGCTGGATTCTCTGGCAGTGGGGGTGGACCTCCTTTCAGTTAGTTGTAGAGAGCAAGAAGATCTTCCCTTAGCCTTCTCCAGACTAAACAACCCAGCTCCCTCAGCTCCTCTGTGCATACCAGCACCCCTAGGTCCTCTTCCACCACCAGGCTGCTTTCCATCCACTCTTCCCCAAGCCTGCAGTGTTGTGACCAAATTGCAGGGCCCAGCCAGCACTTGGGCTTGTTAACCCTCACCCTGCTGCCCCCAGCCCATTGCTGCAGCCTGGCCAGAGAAGACTAAACCCCTGGGAGCAGCTTTCCTTTCTCTTCTCGTTTGGAGTGGATGTTTGCAGAGGCCAGCACAGCTCAGCTCACTCATTGCTCTGTAAATCTGCATTTTCAAACCCAACTCATTCCTTTCTCCTTCCTGTTCAGCAGGGTCCAAAGGAAGCCAGCTCTGTCTCATGCTGGATGTGAAGGCAGGGACCTTGCAGGACACCCAGCAGAAGACACCTGCCCTGCTCTGCTGACCCTGTGACATTTTAACCTTGCAGTGTATATTTTACTTGTAAATAGCATCAAAATCTAAGTTCTAAACCAACAGAAAAGCTCTCTTTATGCAATAAAGACATGGAAATGGAGTACCACTGACAAGTAGCTAATAGAGCTCTGCTTTTCATTGCTGATCGCAGATCTGGAGCCCCCAACAAAAGAAGGACATGGAACTGTTGGAGCCAGAGGAAGCCACCAAGATGTTCAGAGGGCTGCAGCAGCTCTGCTAGGAGGACTGGGTGAGAGGGTTGGGGCTCTGCAGCCTGGAGAAGGCTGTGGGGAGACCTTGGAGTGGTCTTCCAGGATCTGAAGGGGGCTACAGGAGGGCTGGGGAGGGACTATTGACAAGGTCTTGTCATGGCAGGAGGAGGAATGGGTTTAAAATGGCAGAGGGGAGATTGATAGTCAAATGCCTTACTCAGGTCCAAGTGGATGACATCAGTTGCTCTTCCCTTGTCCACTGTTGCTGTGACTACTTCTTCATCCATCCTTTTCTTCACCATACCTCTTCTTTCAGTACCACCTCCCCTTTTCCACCATCCTTGCTCCTTTCCCACTCCACCACCACACTTCCCCCTTTTATCCCCCAAACCCAGAGCACCTGAGTGCTGTTGAGTCTCCTCCCCCACCAGGTGCAACCACTTTGCCCCCCCCTTTTCAATCTGGGTGCTGTTGGAGTCTCCTCCCCTCCCCAGGTGCAACCACTTTGCCCTCCCTGCCCTCTCCCCTATTTAATGGGCCCCAGCAGAGGCAGCAGCCCCAAGTTTGCCCATCTGGGCAGAGGGATCCTCCTCCCATCGGGACTGGTGAGTGCCCCTGGTGCACACTGGGTGCCTGGTGGAGGGGATCAAAGGCCGGGGGGCCTGCTGGCCCCCCGGTTCCACACAGCTAGGCTCAGTGCTTGCTTGCTCTGACATCACCCATGGGTGCTGGGTTGGCCTCCTTAATGTGGCTGAGCTGCTCTCTGTTTAGCTGCTGCATTCTGCTTGCTTGTGAAGCTGTGAAACTGCCAGGAATAATCTGTGGAAGCTTTAGAGAAGCCTTGAAGGAGCCTGGAGGGATCCTGGACAACTCACACAGCTCTCAGGGATGGAAGGGACCTAAAGGGTCATCCAGTTCCAACTCCCCTGCCATGGGCAGGGACACCTCACACTCGGTCCAGCCCTCCACAGCCTCATCCAGCCTGGCCTTAAGCACCTCCAGGGATGAGGCTTCCAGCACCTCCCTGAGCAACCCCTTCCAGGCTCTCACCATTCTTACTGTGAAGAGCTTCTCCCTAACATCCAGGCTGACTCTCCCCATTTCCAGCTTTCCTCTATTCCCCCCAGTCCTGTCACGCCCTGACACCCGAAAAAGTCCCTCCCCAGCTTTTTTTGGGCCCCCTTCAGATACTGGAAGGCTACAAGGTCTACTCAGAGCCTTCTCCTCTCCAGACTGAACAACCCCAATTCTCTCAGCCTGTCCTCAGAGCAGAGCTGCTGCAGCCCTCTGAGCATCTTGGTGGCCTCCTCTGGATTCACTCTGAGGATAGCAGTATTACAACATCCTGGGACCATCAGATCTGTCCCTTGGCATGGGACTTTGCAGTTTTATTCAAGGAACCTGGGACCCCCTCACTCTCAGTCTGTCCTCATAGCAGAGCTGCTGCAGCCCTCTGAGCACACTCATGGCCTCCTCTAGACTGACTCCAACAGTTTGATGTCAAAGCTCCAACTGAATGAATCCTCACTTGCACTCACTGGTAAGCAACCCCCTGGGGACAGTGTCTCAGAGAGGCACACTCAGCATTGTGACCTGCTTTCTGATTTCAGCCTCCTGAGCCTAATTTCACAGCTCCCTGCTTTTCAACCACAGCTTTCCAAACCCAGAGCTATGAGCACAGGTTGAAAAGCTTCCTTTGACCTGGTCACTCTGCTTTGGGGTGGGGGGGAAAAAAGGAGTGTAAAAGTTAAGCCTATTGATCTAAAACCATCACCTATTTGTCTTCTCCCTCCAGCTGCAGTCCCCAAACTGCTCCTAGGAAATGGTGAAGTACTGAATTTGTTAGGAGTGATCAAAACCAAATGAAGCTTTCATTGCATCCTTTATTAGTGGGAAAACAGGAGTGAGGTGTTGCAGCTTCAGAAGTCCAATGGAAACCCTTTTTGTTCCTGGCATGTAGGTGGATCTCCTGCTTTTAATAACACCTTGTTTAATCCAGCTCCTTCAGGCTTTGATGTAGGTATGATAGAGACAACTGGAAGGGAAGAGTTAATGGGATGGAGAGCTGTAACCCTGAGTGGAGATGAAAGAGAGGTTTGGAAACCTGCAGTTAATCCATTCCTTCAAGCTTGGTTACATTACTGGAATCAAAATTTTCCATCAGCCCACTGAAGGAGCTGAGAGAATTTTGACAAGCTAAAAGTGGCCCTTTTTGGGGCCCTGCTTTTCATGATGGAGCTTTAGCGTTCGCTGGGCATTTGCTTCTTGCACCCTCAGCCTCCATTCTGCTTCAGACTGAGGAGTCATGAATCCTGCCTGCTCCTTCTGCACCAGATGAAAGCCAACTGCTTGTGCTCTTTGCTGCTGACAAGCAGGAACCCAAAGATCCATTTTAAGGCTGAAGGAGAAAAGAACAGAACAGTTCCCAACAGTTCCCTTTTCCCCTCATCAGCATCACCTCTCCTCCTGCCTAGCTGCCTCCAAACAAAGACTGGGGGAGCCAAAATCAGGTGTGCAAGATGGTTAGAGTGAAGAGCACAGAAATCAGGGCAAGGCTTGCTTCAAGAAGACTTCCAGAAGAAAACTTTATTCGACCTTCCACTGCTGGGTAAACTCTCTTCATCCTCTGGAGGTAACGGGAAACGACCTCCACGTCAGGGTCACCTACACAAAGAAACCAACACAAACCTTCTGTGGCCTCTGGAGCAGCCCAGAGTTAACAACCTGCCTGCCAAGGGAAGATTTTAAGCTCAGGTCTCAAGGCAAAGTGGTTTCTGCAGTTTGCCAGGCTGCTTTGGTACATGTGGAGATGGCATAAGGGCGTGGAGAGCTCACAGATGAACCAGCTGGGATGGCTTGAAGGCAGAAATTCCTCTCTTGGCTCTCCCCAGAAGGGGTGAAATAGTAAGCTCTTTGCATTGTCTGGCTGTTTGGTTTGGTTTGCACCTAGCCTCACTTGGAGGGTAGATGTGGATAGTGCTGAGGTGTTCAAGGACAAGTTGGAGCTACTTACAATCATGGAATCAGGCAGGGTTGGAAGGGACCACAAGGAGCAGCCAGTTCCAATCCCCCTGCCGTAGGCAGGGACACTTTACCCTAGATCAGGCTGGCCACAGCCTCATCCAGCCTGGATCTAGTGGGAGGTGTCCTTGCCTATGGAATTCAGGTCCCTTCCAACCTAAAACCATTCTCTGATGCTATAGTATTGGAGAACTAAAAAGTCTACAGTTGAGGACTGCAAATGATGCTCATGGGGAGGAGGTTTATGCATAGGAATGATGAAAGATACATTTCAAGCACTGCATTCATTGCAGTGAGGGTGGTGAGACACTGGCACAGGTTGGGGGTGGTGAGACACTGGAACAGGTTGCCCAGGGAGGCTGTGGAGCACAGAAGCACCCAATGTGATCAGAGATCACATTGGGTGCTTCTGTGCTCCACAACCTCCCTGGAGGTGTTCAGGACCAGGTTGGATGAGGCCTTGAGTGACCTGTTCTAGTGGGAGGTGTCCCTGCCTATGGAACTAGAGGAGCTTTGAGATCCCTTCCAACATAAACCATTCTGTTATTTGTGTTCAGTTCCTGTGGTGCTGAGCACAGCTTTGGTGTTGGCCCTTGTCTGGCATGGAGGAGCTGGGGCTGTGCTGCTTGGAGAAGAGGAGCCTGAGGGGGGACCTCAGGAATGGTTATTGAGATGTGCAGGTGAGTGTCAAGAGGCTGGAGCCAGGCTCTGCTGGGTGATGCCAGTGCCAGGACAAGGGGCACTGAGTGGGAGTTGAGGCAGAGGAAGTTCCATGGAAACAGGAGGTGGAATTTTTTTCCCTGTGAGGGTGACAGAAGCCTGGAAGAGGCTGCCCAGGGAGCTTGTGGAGTCTCTCCTGCTGGAGATATTCCAGAGCTGCCTGGATGTGTTCCTGTGTGCTCTGCTCTGGGTGCTGCTGCTGTGGCAGGGGGATTGGACTGGATGAGCTTTCCAGGTCACTTCCAGCCTCTGCCACTCTCTGATTCTGTGATTGTTATCTATGCGGATAAATAAAGCAATGCAAGGTGAGAATCCCTGGAACATTCCAGAGAAACCACTGGAGCAGGCTGCAGCAAACCAGTGTGTAGATGTGCTCCTGGATGGTTTATATATGTGTTTGTTTTCCATGCATCACTGCATCCCTTGTGTGTTTTCAGCAGTGATGCATTTTGGTCTCAAACTGTTTCAGGTTCCTCTTTGTACCTGTCAGCTGCATGAGTGGAAACTTGAGGCCCAAAGTGAGTGACACCTTTCTTATTTTTGTGTTTGGTAAGGAGCACAAGTGCAAGGCAGTGCACATCACAACTACTCTCTAGGGAGCTTTTGGGCCTTTTTCCCTGCCTTCTCTCTGTTCTAACATAGAATCAAGCAGGGTGGAAGAGAGCTCCAAGCTCAGCCAGTCTAACCTTGCACCCAGCCCTGGCCAATCAACCAGACCATGGCACTAAGTGCCCCAGCCAGGCTTTGCTTCAACACCTCCAGGCACAGCAACTCCACCACCTCCCTGGGCAGCCAATCACTCTCTCTGCCAACAACTCCCTCCTGTCATCCAGCCCTGGCACAACTTGTGGCTGTGTCCCCTTGTTCTGTTGCTGGCTGCCTGGCAGCAGAGCCCAACCCCACCTGGCTACAGCCTCCCTGCAGGGAGCTTAAGGCAGCAATGAGCTCTGCCCTGAGCCTCCTCTGCTGCAGGCTGCACCCCCCCAGCTCCCTCAGCCTCTCCTCACAGGGCTCTGCTCCAGGCCCCTCCCCAGCCTTGCTGCCCTTCTCCAAACACCTTCCAGCACCTCAACATCTCTCTTGAATTGAGAGACATGACCTCAGCTCTGCTCTCTCTGCTGTGTGGAATTGCTAATCCTCAGTTTCTCACTGGAGCAGCTGAGATCTCCCTTGAGAAGAGCAGAGCTGCCATCTGCAACCAAACCTAAGCTTCCAAGGCAGAGAGGGCATCAGCAGGTTTCATCTCTGTGGTAAAAGCCATGTCTGAGGCTTGCACTCTCAGGAAGATCTCTGAACTTTGGGGACTTATTTGCCAGTTACCCTCTTGGTGCCCTTACCTTTGCTGTACCCCAGGTTGTTGTCCTTCAGCATGTGGTAGCCATCTCCCCCAAACAACATATAGGAGGGAAGGGTCACGTTGTATACTTGATCCATCTGCAGCGGGACGTAGGCTGGGACCCGGCAGGCTGTGCAGAGCACTTCCAAACTCACCACTCTGCTTCCTGGGCTTCTGGAGAGATCATAGACCACGTGGATGCCTACAAAACACACAGCTGAATGCCTTCATGCCCTGCCTGTGGAAAAAGAATCCCTCATCATCTGCACCTGATGCTTTACATTCAGTTTCTGTGACTGAGAGGTTGAAGCATTCCAGAATTGAATCATGGAATGGGCTGGGTTGGAAGGGACCTGCAAAGCTTATCCAGTCCAAGCCCCTCTGCACTCAGCAGGCACATCCTCAACTAGAGCAGGGTTGGACTCAATTATCTCTTTGGGACCCTTCCCGCCCCTGACATCCTGTGATCAGGCTGCCCACAGCCCTCTCCAGCCTCACCTTCAATATCTTCAGGCATGGGCACACAACCACCTCCCTGGGCAACCTGTTGCAGTGTTCCAGCAGCCTCCTGCTGCAGAACCTGTTCCTAACATCCAATCTCAATCTGCTCTGCTTGAGTTTGCAGCCATTGCCCTCGTCCTGTTCCTGCAGCCCTTTGCAAACAGTCTCTCTGCAGCCTTCTTGCAGCCCCTTCAGGCACTGGCAGGCTGCTGTTAGCTCTGCCCAGAGCCGCCTCCTCTGCAGGCTGCACACCCCCAGCTCCCTCAGCCTGTCTATGCAGCAGAGCTGCTCCAAGCCTCTGAGCATTTTCCTGGCCCTCCTCTGGCCCTGCTCCATCAGCTCCAGGTCCCTCCTGTGCTAATGCAGCACTGCAGGTGTGGGCTTTAACTCCCCATTTTCCTTGCAAGAAAGTCCATGGGATTAGAGAATTCTGGAGTGCTCTCCCCCTTGATTTACTGATGTGGTAGTTTGGGGTGGAGGAGTCCCAGGTTCCTTGAATAAAACTGCAGAGACAAAGTCCCATCCCAGGGGACAGACCTGGTGGTCCCAGGATGTTGTAATATTGTTATCCTTGGAGCCAGTGCAGAGGAGGCCACCAAGATGCTCAGAGGGCTGCAGCAGCTCTGCTCTGAGGACAGGCTGAGTTGGGGCTGTTCAGTCTGCAGAAGAGGAGGCTCCCAGGTGACCTTGTGGCCTTTCAGTATCTGAAAGGGGCTACAAAAAAGCTGGGGAGGGACTTTTGATAAGGTCTTGTCATGAGAGGAGGATGAGGAGCAATGGGTTTGACGTGTCAGAGGGGAGATTGAAAGTGGATGTTAGGAAGAAGTTTGCAGTGAGGGTGGTGAGACACTGGCACAGGTTGCCCAGGGAGGTTGTGGAGCACAGAAGCACAGAATAGGCCTATGGCAGCAGGAGGTTGGAAGAGGCTGAGCTTGGAGGTCCCTTCCAACCTAACCCATTCTGTGGTTCTGTTGCAGCTCCTGAGGCAGTGCCTGGCTGCTGTGGCTCTCTCCCCTCCCTGCCTCCCCTCCCTTCACACCTCTCTCCAGACAGAGCATGTCCCTGCTTATCTCACAGTGTGTGTGGGCGAGATGGCTCCAGCTGGCTGGGGGTTTTGAGGGGTGTCATGCAGCTTGCTGAGGCCTTGGAGGACTGAGCTGGGGAGGGCAGTTTGGGCAGCAAAGGACCTCTAAAGACTCCTCTGAAGACAGACAGCCTGCCTGCCTCCCTGCTCTAAAGACAGACAGACTGCCTGCCTGCCTCCCTGCTCTAAAGACAGGCAGACTGCCTGTCTCCCTGCTCTAAAGACAGGCAGACTGACTGTCTCCCTGCTCTAAAGACAGGCAGACTGACTGCCTCCCTGCTCTAAAGACAGACTGACTGACTGCCTCCTCTACATTTAGAAGTTCACTGAAGCAATTCCCTATGCCACTGGGACTAAGTCCACACCTGCCAGCAGCCACTAGCCAGGGGCAGAAGCTGACTCTGCTAACTGGCATTGGGCAATAACTGGCAGAGACAACCAGCCTGAGGGTTTCAGGTTGGCTGCCACAGGGACAAGCTCCAAACCAGCCTGTGGTAGCTAGCAGCAGCCTACACTTGCACTCAGTTATGTATTGCACACTGAATGATAGCTTCTTGTTAACTGAAGTGTGGAACTGCTGCCATGCCAGCTGCTGAGCCAGCTGGGCAGGCTCTGTGTCTGCTGCAGGGAAGGCAGAGCTGCTCTGCTGCAGTGGCTGGGTTTGACGTGCAGGGGAGGAGGTGGCAGCCGGCTGGCAAGCAGAGGGCTGGGAGCCAGGGGCAGCTTCACTCTTAGAGAGGCTTCCTGCTGTACTGCAGACCAGGCCAACAGAAGGGAAGGAAGGTGAGAAGAGGAGAGAAGGAAGGAAATGTACCTCCCACCTGCAGCAGCTCTCCACCTCCTCTGCCGTACCTGCGCACGCTGTGCTCAAAAGCCTCCTTCAGCGTGGAGCCTCTCAGCCTTACCAGATCAAAGCGACCTCCGAAGGGCAGAACAGAGAGCAGATCTTCCACGGTGATGCTGCCTGGGGGAGTAAGCTTTGATGTGCTTCTCTCTTTGTTTTTGAGCTTCCAGAGTCACAGAAACGTTCTGCTTGGAATCACCAAGTCCAGCCCAGAACCCTGCTCTGCAAGGTTCACCTTCAACCACAGCCCCCAGCACCACATCCAAACCAGCCTGAAACACAGCCAGGCTGGGGCACTCCACCACCTCCCTGGGCAGCTCATTCCAATGCCAATCACTCTCTCTGCCAACAACTTCCTCCTGACATCCAGCCCAGGTACAACTTGAGGCTGTGTCCCCTTGTTCTGTCCCTGGCTGCCTGGCAGCAGAGCCCAACCCCACCTGGCTACAGCCTCCCTGCAGGCAGCTGCAGGCAGCAATGAGCTCTGCCCTGAGCCTCCTCTGCTGCAGGCTGCACACCCCCAGCTCCCTCAGCCTCTCCTCACAGGGCTCTGCTCCAGGCCCCTCCCCAGCCTTGCTGCCCTTCTCCAAACACCTTCCAGCACCTCAACATCTCTCTTGACTTGGGGAGCCCTGAACTGGACACAGCACTCAAGGTGTGGCCTGAGCAGTGCTGAGCACAGGGCAGGACTGCCCTGATCCTGCTGCCCACACTTCTCCTGAGCCAGCCCAGGATGCCACTTGCCTTCTTGGCCACCTGGGCACACTGCTGGCTGATCTTCAGCTGCCAGACAGCACCCCCAGGTCCCTCTGTGCCTGGCTGCTCTCCAGCTGCTCTGCCCCAGCCTGCAGCCCTGCCTGGGGTTCCCTCTGGCCAGGCTGCCAGCGTGGGGTGTCCCCTACCGTTGGTGGTCTCCTCGTCGATGGGTGACCGAATGCCACCTCCGTTCAGGATGCACATTGAGACATGGTTCCAGGACTTCTTATCTGGGTGCCCCACGTTCTCATAGAGCTGCCAAAGAGAGCCTGAGGTTAACCTTCACTCTGTCTGGGCTCTGGGGGCTTACCCCCAGTGCAATCTGGGGCTGAGAAAAGACAAAGTGTTTATACCTCCTTTGACATTACCTCCAGCCCTACTGGAAAAGAGTTAACCACAGAATGTCAGGGGCTGGAAGGGACCTCCAAAGCTCATCCAGTCCATCTAGACTGATCAGGTCCCCTCTCAGCCTTCTCTTCTCCAGACTAAACAGCCCCAGGGCTCTCAGGCTCTCTCCAGAGGGGAGATGCTCAAGTCCCCACATTATCCTCATGGCCCTCCCTCAGATTCTTTCCAGCTGGCCCCTGTCTCTGCTACACTGTAGAGCCCAAGATGTTTAAGTGCTGTGAGCAGGGGACTGGTAGCAGGGCAGGAGAAGAGCCAGGGAGCAGAATTCTCCTTGCTTTAGGAGCAGTCTGGCAGATCAGACAGATGTGGCTCTTAAAAGTGCAGCCTGAGCTCCAGCTGTGCACAAGCCACTCCCTGCATGAGGCTACAGGCAAGGAATAAACCACTGCCTGCTCTGCACAGCAAGAGTCACTCCAGCCAGGCCTGCCTAGGGCTGCACTGGGGCACAGTGTTGGAAAGCAGCTTAAGAGCCCACGAGCTGGTCAGAGCCAGGAGGCATTTCATCACAGAACCACAGAGTGCCAGGGGCTGGAAGGGGCCTCCAAAGCTCAGCCAGTCCTGCAGCAGCACCCAGAGCAGATCACACAAGAACACATCCAGGCAGCTCTGGAATAGCTCCAGAGAGGGAGACTCCACAGCCCCCCTGGGCAGCCTCTGCCACCCTCACAGGGAAAAAAATCCTCCCTGTGTTTCTATGCAACTTCCTAAGCTGCACCTTACAAGGATGATGAGGGACTGGAGCACTGCCTGGTGAGGAGAGGCTGAGGGACCTGGGGCTGCTCAGTCTGGAGAAAACTGAGAGGGGATTGAACCTGTTCTAGTAGGAGGTGTCCCTATAGCAGTGGGATGGAACTGGATGATCCTTGAGGTCCCTCCCAACCTAAACTGTTCTATGATTTAATCAATGTTTATACCTACCTGAGGGCTGGGGGTCAGGAGGGGGGGACAGGCTCTGCTCACTGCTCCCTGGGACAGGACAAGCAGCAATGGATGGAAGCTGCAGCACAGGAGGTTCCAGCTCAGCACAAGGGGGAACTTCTTTACTTGTAAGGGTCCCAGAGCCCTGGCACAGGCTGCCCAGAGAGGCTGTGGAGTCTCCTTCTGTGGAGCCTTTCCAGCCCTGTCTGGATGTGTTCCTGTGTGCCCTGAGCTAGATTGGATGCTCCTGCTCTGGCAGGGGGGGTTGGACTGGATGATCCCTTTGGGTCCCTTCCAAGCCCTGCCGTCCTGTGGCCTGGTTGCCCCACGGTGGCCAAGCCTTACCACAGCATCACAGAGCAGGTTTCCCATGTTGCACTCCTGGAAGCGGCAGGCTTGGCTGGTGCCGTTCAGGTACACGCTGGTCTTGCCAAGCTCCTCCGAGTAATTCCCCAGCTGCTTCCTCCACTCTTCCACCTCTCTTTTAATGTGCTCATCTGTAGGGCAGTGCCAAAGCATTCAGATCAGCAGCAGGCAACCTCCTGTTGGTGACACTTCAGCCAGCACAAAGCTCAGGGAGTAAACTGCTCTTCAGGGCTCTCAAGTGTTCCACTCTGCCTAAAGGCTCTTAGAGCATCCTGTTGGCTACACTCACTTCAAACAAAGCCTGGCAGAGGAGCAGGCAGGGGAAGAAAATCCAGTGAACAACTGGCAGAGGGGAGATTCAAAGTGGATGTTAGGAACAGGTTCTTTGCAGTGAGGGTGGTGAGATGCTGGCACAGGTTGCCCAGGGAGGTTGTGGAGCACAGATCTCTGATCCTGTTCCGTGCTTCTGTGCTCCACAACCACCCTGGGCAACCTGTGCCATAGCCCTAAAAGCATCCAGGGATGAGGCTTCCACCACTTGGTTCTGAACACCTCCAGGGAGGTTGTGGAGCACAGAAGCACAGAATGGGATCTTTGATCCCATTCTGTGCTTCTGTGCTCCACAACCTCCCTGGGCAACCTGTGTCAGTGTCTCACCACCCTCACTGCAAACAACTTCTTCCTAACAGCCACTTTCAATCTCCCCTCTGACACTTTAAACCCATTCCTCCTCATCCTGTCATGACAAGACCTCATCAATAATCCCTCCCCAGCCCTCCTGTAGCCCCCTTTAGATCCTGCAAGGCCACTCCAAGGTCTCCTGGAAGCCTTCTCCTCTCCAGGCTGCAGAGGAGAACCATTCCCCGTGTGTCAGGCAGCAACACTTGGAAGTGCAGTGGAGAGCTGCAAGCAAATGCAGAGCAGTGCCCCAGATACCTTCAGGCAGGCTGCTGTCCAGCAGGATGGGGTTTCCAACGGCCTCCACTACGTCTCCTCTCTTGTCAAAGGTGACATTTAAACAGCCAAGGTATTTTCCATAGGCATAAGCCTGGACAACTGGCACCTTCCTGCCGTCCTCCGAGTCGACCAGGACTGGGTAGGGGCCAGCTGGCTGTTCAGTAGAGGGTGGGGTGCCTGCACAAAACAAGCATGGAAGGCAGATCTTCAGCTCCTGGGACCTTGCAGGAATGATTGGGATGCCAGCTGAAACCTTTCTCAGCCCTAAGAACCCCAAACAGGCTGTCCAGTAGAAGCAGCAATGGCTGTGTTGGGACAAGGAGCACACAGCTGATGATTCACAGGGAGCCACAGAACCTTAGGGGTTGGAAGGGACCAGGAAAGCTCTTCCAGTCCATTCTGATTTCATAAGAGGCATTGTTGGTTTCAGGACATGAGCCACAGGGGTTTGGACAGCAATGTGCCCTGGTGGCCCAGCAGGCCAAGGGGATGCTGGGGTGCATTAAGGAGAGTGTGTCCAGCAGATGGAGAGAGGTTCTCCTTCCCCCTCTATTCTGTCCTGGTGACGTCCCATCTGGAATATTGCATCCAGTTCTGGGCTGCATTTTAACCTTCTTTTTATTTCACTACACCAAACTCAGCCTTGTCTGCATTCTCTGATCCCATCACATTGGTACCACTTGGCTTATGGCATTAAACATTGTCCCATTGCAGCAGGAGCCTCCTCTCTCCTCTTCCCAGGAAACAGAATCATAGAAGCAGTCAAGGTTGGAAGGGACCACAAGGAGCAGCCAGTCCCAAAAGCAGAGAGCTGTTAATTAGTTTGTAGGAGAATCATGGCATCAGTCAGGGCTGGAAGGGACCACAAGGAGCAGCCAGTTCCAACCCCCCTGCCATGCCCAGGGACACCTCACACCAGAGCAGGCTGCACACAGCCTCAGCCAGCCTGGCCTGAAACATCTCCAGGGATGAGGCTTCCACCAGCTCCCTGGGCAACCCCTGCCAGGCTCTCACCACCCTCATGCTGAAGAACTTCTTCCTCACATCCAGTCTGAATCTCCCCATTTCCAGCTCTGTTCCATTCCCCCCATTCCCATCACTCCCTGACAGCCTAAAACTCATCTCAAGGGTACCACCTTCTCCTTGTCTCCTTGACAACACTGAGTAGTATCACTCCCCTGCTACTCCTCTCATGATTTCTCCCCTACTGCCAACAAAGACCAAGATCAGGCAGCTCTGAGAGGCTTCCTGTGCTGCACAGCAGAGCTGCCACCCAGGAGCCTGCTGCTCCCTGCTGCCTCTGTCAGTGCCAGCAGCACTCCCACCCGCGGACCCGGCGGCAGGCAGGCTCCCCACTTCCACTGCTTCCTTCCATTTACAGTTGTTTATGCCACACCAAATCCTGGGGTAAGCAGCATGACAAATGTTCCTCCTGCAACTCCACTGTGTTTATGTTTGTCCCTAATCCCTCTGCTCCTCCAGGGGGGAATGGCTGTAACAATCTACAAGCTGAAGCAGGCTGACCAGAGCCGCCCTTTGCTGCTGCCAGCCTGGCTGACACTTGGTTCCTGCATGTCACTGGAGAAGACTTTAAGTCCTGTAGCTAATGAGAACCCTGCAGGATTTATGTGAGCAAAAGTCTCTTTGGGGTGGCTGTTTTGCAGCTGACTCAGTTGTGATCTCTTGCTCCTGGGCAGCTCTTGAGTGAGCAAGAGGAAGTTAATGCTTTCTGGCTGCGCTTTCAGCTGCAGATGGTTAAGTGCTTGGCCAGAGCCTTCTTCCTTCCCTGCTTTCTGAAGAACCATTTTCTAATCACAGAATCAACCAGGTTGGAAGAGAGCTCCAAGCTCAGCCAGTCCAACCTAGCACCCAGCCCTGCCCAATCAACCAGACCATGGCACTAAGTGCCCCAGCCAGGCTTGGCTTCAACACCTCCAGGCACAGCCACTCCACCACCTCCCTGGGCAGCCCATTCCAAGTTGGGCTGGATGATCTTGGAGGTCTCTTCCAACCTGCTTGATTCTGTGATTCTCTATGACAACTTCCTCCTAACATCCAGCCTAGACCTGCCATGGCACAAATTGAGACTCTGTCCCCTTATTCTGTTGCTGGGTGCCTGGGTGCCTGGCAGCAGAGCCCAACCCCACCTGGCTACAGCCTCCCTGCAGGTAGTTGTAGCCAGCAATGAGGTCACCCCTGAGCCTCCTCTACTCCGGGCTGCACACCCCCAGCTCCCTTAGCCCCTCCTGATATCCTCTTACAGGATTAATCACCACTGTGACACAGAACAATGTTGCTTGGAAGGGACCTTAAAGAGGCAGGGATGTCTCCTCCTTGACCAGGTTGCTCAAGGCCCCATCCAACCCAGCTCTGCACACTTCCAGGGTAGAGGTCTCCACATCATTTCTAGACAACCTGTTCCAGTGTCTCACCATCTTCATGGTGAAGAATTTCACACAGAGTCACAGAACCATCCAGGCTGGCAAAGCCCCTGAGGATCACCAAGGCTCTGCTCTGAGCACAGGCTGAGAGAGTTGGGGCTCTGCAGCCTGAAGAAGGGAAGGCTTCCAGGAGACCTTGCAGTGGCCTTCCAGGATCTGAAGTGGGCTACAGGAGGGCTGGGGAGGGACTACTGACAAGGTCTTGTGATGCCAGGATGAGGAGGAATGGGTTTGAAGTGTCAGAGGGGAGATTGAAAGTGGCTGTTAGGAAAAAGTTGTTTGCAGTGAGGGTGGTGAGACACTGGCACAGGTTGCCCAGGGAGGTTGTGGAGCACAGAAGCACAGAATGAGATATTTGATTCCATTCTGTGCTCCACAACCTCCCTGGAGGTGTTCAGAACCAGGTGACCTGTTCCAGTGGGAGGTGTCCCTGCCTATGGGTTGGAACTGGCTGAGCTTTGAGGTACCTTCCAACCTAAATCAATCTATGATTCTATGATCTTCATAGCCTTCCTTTGGACCCACTCCCAACAGTTTTACACCCAGAAGTGGACACAGTACTCCAGGTAGGATCTCCCAAGAGTGGAGTACAGGAGCAGCAGCTGCCCATGCCTCTTTGGGTGCAGCCTAGGACATGACTGACTGGATCCAAGCATTCCCTTCCTTGAGCAGCTGCCCATGCCTCTTTGGATGCAGCCTAGGATGTGACTGACTGGATCCAAGCATTCCCTTCCTTGAGCAGCTGCCCATGCCTCTTTGGATGCAGCCTAGGATGTGACTGACTGGATCCAGGCATCCCCTTCCTTGAGCAGCTGCCCATGCCTCTTTGGATGCAGCCTAGGATGTGACTGACTGGATCCAAGTATTCCCTTCCTTGAGCAGCTGCCCATGCCTCTTTGGATGCAGCCTAGGACATGACTGACTGGATCCAAGTATTCCATTCCTTGAGCAGCTGCCCATGCCTCTTTGGATGCAGCCTAGGACATGACTGACTGGATCCAAGCATTCCCTTCCTTGAGCAGCTGCCCATGCCTCTTTGGATGCAGCCTAGGACATGACTGACTGGATCCAAGCATTCCCTTCCTTGAGCAGCTGTCCATGCCTCTTTGGATGCAGCCTAGGATGTGACTGACTGGATGAGCTTTCAAGGTCCCTTCCAAGCCCTAACACTCTGTGGTTCTGTGATACTCCTGTGCCTGGAGCACAAGTGAAATGTTGTTGAAAATTACAGAGAGTTCCTTTTAGACTCTCAAGCAGTTGATAAAGTTCCTGGCAGATTTACTGAGCTACCTTTGATGGGTTAAGGAGAGGAAAAAAAAAAAGCCTTTCTCTTCCTTGTGTCCCTACACAGCAGCAGAGGGAAGGCAGCAGCACCTGGAGAAGCTGCTGGTGGCAGGTTCCACACAAAGCAGGGCTGCTGCTGAAGAAATCAGGTCCACACTTACCTCTGGAATGATGTCTGTCTCTAGGTGGAAGAAGAATACAGGGAGAGATTAAAAGGAGGACTGAAAAAGACAGAGGAAAACGTGGGGAAAGTACTTTAGTGAGAGGGTTAACAGAGAGCTATGAACACAGAACCAGATGCTACGGAAAACTCAACCCTGGGACCACTTCTCAAGTCTCATGAGACTGATTTTTTTGGGGGGTTTGTTTGTTAAGTCATAGAGAAGTTCAAATGTCAACATCTTTTGTATTGCTTTGTGTGTGTGAACTGGAAAGAGGTTCACATTTGGCAGCAGTTTATGAGTGCTGCTACCTTTGTTCCTCTGTCACACTTCCAATCTATCACCAGCAGCATCCTACAGAGTTGAGGAAGCATTTCAGTGAGTCAGGGCACTTCTTGCTCACAAGCTGCTTTAAATGCTGCCCTGGCAGGCACAGGTGGGTGCCAGCTAAGAAGCTGGCCCAGAAGAGCCAGCAGCAAACCACATATGGCAAAGTCCTCTGAGTTTAAAGTGGGAACAACCAGATTCAGGTTTGCTTTAGAAGCAACAGTCGAGTCAAGAAGCACAATACCTGTATAGAGGAACGTGTTTGTGTGCCCTCCAATTACAACATCCACTCCTTTCACCTTCTGGGCAATGCTCTTGTCCACAGCAAAACCAGAGTGTCCCAGAGCAATGATTTTGTTCACTCCCATAGCAGTAAGTTTATTCACTTGTACTTGCAGCGCTTCAATTTCATCTTCGAAGACTACATCATCCCCTTGAAAATAAACAAGCAAAGACAAACGTCAATGTGTGGATGGTCCTGGTGGCCTGGATGAGGGCATTGAGTCCTCCATCACTGCTGGACTCAGTCCTGCTTAACATCTTCACTGATGGTCTGGATGAGGGGATTGAGTTTGCAGAGGACACCAAGCTAGGAGCAGCTGGGGAGCTGTTGGAGGGTAGCAGAGCCCTGCAGAGGGACCTGGCCAGGCTGCATGGGTGGGCAGAGGCCAAGGGGATGAGACTGTGCAAGGCCAAGTGCAGGGTTCTACACTTTGGCCACAACAACCCCAAACAGCACTGCAGGCTGGGGCCAGAGTGGCTGAGAGCAGCCAGGCAGAGAGGGAGCTGGGGGTGCTGGCAGAGAGCAGCTGCAGAGGAGGCAGCAGTGCCCAGGTGGGCAGCAGAGCCAATGGCATCCTGGGCTGGCTCAGGAGCAGTGTGGGCAGCAGGACAAGGGAGGTTCTTCTGTCCCTGTGCTCAGCACTGCTCAGGCCACCCTTTGAGTGCTGTGTCCAGTTGTGGGCTCCTCAAGTCAAGAGAGATGTTGCAGTACTGGAAGGCGCCCACAGGAGGGCGACAAAGCTGTTGAGGGGCCTGGAGCAGAGCCCTGAGAGGAGAGGCTGAGGGAGCTGGGGGGGTGCAGCCTGCAGCAGAGGAGGCTCAGGGCAGAGCTCATTGCTGCCTGCAGCTGCCTGCAGGGAGGCTGTAGCCAGGTGGGGTTGGGCTCTGCTGCCAGGCAGCCAGGGAGAGAATAAGGGGACACAGCCTCAAGCTGTGCCAGGGCAGGTTCAGGCTGGATGTTAAGAAGTTCTTCCCAGCAAGAGTGATTGGCACTGGAATGGGCTGCCCAGGGAGGTGGTGGAGTGGCTGTCCCTGGAGGTGTCTAAGAGGAGGCTGGATGAGGCAATTAGTGCCATGGGTTAATGAGAAGGTATTAGGTGCTAGGTTGGACTGGATGATCTCAGAGGTCTTTTCCAACCTGGTCAATGCTGTGGTTCTGTATTTACAAACTAACTTCAAGACTGCTTTTAAGGACCTTGGATACTACTTTGTATAACTAACTGAGTGCTGAGTGTCAGCAGCTTCCAGCTGGGCTCGGTTGGCTCAGGCTCCTGATCTGACCTGACATCCCCCAGTGTCTCAGCAGGACTAGACTGATACAACATTCCTGCACTGAGCTGTAGCTACTTGCCCATGCTGAACAAGTTGTGACTTCATCAGCAAACCCAATTACAGCCAGCACTAGTACCAAATGCTGGATGGCTTTTATGATTCAGCATCTGAAGGGGGCTGCAGGAAAGCTGGGGAGGGACTTTTTAGGCTGTCAGGGAGTGGCAGGAGTTGGGGGATGGAGCAAAGCTGGAAGTGGGGAGCGTCAGGCTGGAAGTGAGGAGGAAGTTTGAGCAGGAGAGTGGTGAGAGGCTGGAATGGGTTGCCCAGGGAGGTGGTTGAGGCCCCATGGCTGGAGGTGTTTGAGGCCAGGCTGGCTGAGGCTGTGTGCAGCCTGCTCTAGGGTAGGGTGTCCCTGGGCATGGCAGGGGCTTGGAACTGGCTGCTCCTTGTGGTCGCTTCCAGCCCTGACTGATTCAGCTAGAGAAATGACACTGAACATGTGTCTGAGTATCAACTCCTGCACTGTGCTTTAAAGCTTGGTTTAGTTCCCAAATGCTATTCCTTTGCCATCTTCTGAGTTGAAGCTCTCTTTCTACTCCAGACTCACCTCTGCTTTAAATAGCTCCTTCCTGATCCTCCACTTCAACCCTGAATTGATTTTTGACACAAATCAATCTCTCTTAACATCAACCACTCTCAGTAACACCAACACAGCCCAGCACATAACCAAGCAACCATCCCCAGGAGCAAGTCTGGAGAGCAGAAACCACAATGTTGGGAAGCTCACAAACCTTCTGCATCCTGAAAGGACCCCAACGTGAGCAACAGTTACAAGAGCACTACCCAAAGATCCTCTTTCATCCTGGGCATGGGGTTGGGGCAGGGCAAAGAGAGGCTCATTTCCTTCACAGAGTGTTAAGGATGAAGTTTAAGACTCAAACCAAAGATAAAGTTGAAGAACATAAAAAGCAGAAAAGTTCAAGAACAAAGACAAAGCTCAAGAATAAAACCAAACCTAAATAAAGTTAAAGAATAAAAACAAGCATCAATAAAGCTGAGGAATAAAACCAAACATAAATAGTTCAAGAATAAACCCAAACATAAATAAAGTTAAAGAATAAACCAAAACATAAATAAAGAATAAAACCTAACATAAATAAAGAATAAAACCAAGCATAAAGTTAAAGAATAAAACCTAACATAAAGAATAAAACCAAACATAAATAAAGAATAAAACCAAACATAAATAAAGAATAAAACCAAGCATAAAGTTAAAGAATAAAAACAAACATAAATAGTTGAAGAATAAAACCAAACCTAAATAAACTTAAAGAATAAACCAAAACATAAATAAAGAATAAAACCTAGCATAAAGTTAAAGAATTATACCAAGCATAAACAATTAAAGAATAAAACCAAGCACAAATAAAGTTAAAGAATAAAACCAAATATAAAGAATAAAACCAAGCATAAAGTTAAAGAATAAAACCAAGCATAATGAATAAAACCAAACATCAACAAAGTTAAAGAGTAAAACCAAGCACAAAGAGTTAAAGAATAAAACCAAGCACAAAGAATAAAACCAAGCATAAAGAATAAAACCAAGCATAAAGTTAAAGAATAAAACCAAACATAAAGAATAAAACCAAGCATAAATAAAGAATAAAACCAAGCATAAAGTTAAAGAATAAAACCAAACATAAAGAATAAAACCAAGCACAAAGAGTTAAAGAATAAAACCAAGCATAAAGAATAAAACCAAGCATAAAGAATAAAACCAAGCATAAAGTTAAAGAATAAAACCAAACATAAAGAATAAAACCAAGCATAAATAAAGAATAAAACCAAGCATAAAGTTAAAGAATAAAACCAAACATAAAGAATAAAACCAAGCACAAAGAGTTAAAGAATAAAACCAAACACAAAGAATAAAACCAAGCATAAATAAAGAATAAAACCAAGCATAAAGAATAAAACCAAGCACAAAGAATAAAATCAAGCACAAAGAGTTAAAGAATAAAACCAAGCATAAAGAATAAAACCAAGCATAAAGAATAAAACCAAGCATAAAGAATAAAACCAAGCATAAAGTTAAAGAATAAAACCAAACATAAAGAATAAAACCAAACATAAAGAATAAAACCAAGCATAAAGAATAAAACCAAGCATAAAGTTAAAGAATAAAACCAAACATAAAGAATAAAACCAAACATAAAGAATAAAACCAAACATAAAGAATAAAACCAAGCATAAAGTTAAAGAATAAAACCAAACATAAAGAATAAAACCAAACATAAAGAATAAAACCAAGCACAAAGAGTTAAAGAATAAAACCAAGCATAAAGAATAAAACCAAGCATAAAGAATAAAACCAAACATAAAGAATAAAACCAAACATAAAGAATAAAACCAAGCATGAATAAAGAATAAAACCAAGCATAAAGAAGAAAACCAAGCATAAAGAGTTAATGAATAAAACCAAACATAAAGAAGAAAACCAAGCATAAAGAGTTAAAGAATAAAACCAAACATAAATAAAGTTAAAGAATAAAACCAATTATAAGGTTTAAGAATATAAAAACCATCAGTAAAGTTTAAGAATATAAAAGATAAAGTTTAAGGATGAAAACACAAATGAAGTTTATGAATAAAAACACAAAGTTCAGGAATAAAAACAAACACAAATAAAGCTCATGAATAAAAACAAAGCTCAAGAATTAAACCAAACACAAAGAGTAAAACCAAACATAAAGAATAAAACCAAACATAAAGAATTAATTCAAGCATAAAGTTAAAGAATAAAGCCAAACATAAATAAAGTTAAGGAATAAAACCAAGCATAAATCAAGAATTAATCCAAGCATAAAGTTTAAGAATAAAACCAAACATAAATAAAGTTTAAGAATATATTAAAAAAAACTTAAATAAAGCTTAAGAATAAAAGCAAAGTTTAAGAGTATGCAAAAAAGAACAGTTTGAGAATATAAAAAAGCATAAATGAAGCTTTAAAATAAACACAAAGTTTAAGAATAAAACCAAACATGAAGTTTAATAATATAAAACCCACTCCAATAATGTTTAAAAACAAACAGAAATGAAGTTGAAGACTAAAACCAAAGTTGAAGGATATAGAAAAGCTTAAAGAAAGTTTAAGACTAAAATCAAACACAAGTAAAGTTGAAGACTAAAACCAAAGTTTAAGGATACAGAAAAGCTTAAAGAAAGTTTAAGACTAAAACCAAAGTTTAAGGATACAGAAAAGCTTAAAGAAAGTTTAAGACTAAAACCAAAGTTTAAGGATATAGGAAAAGGTTAAAGTTTAAGACTAAACCCAAAGATTAGGGATATAAAAAAAGCTTAAGTAAAATTTAAGACTAAAACCAAAGTTTAAGGATATAGAAAAGCTTAAATAAAGTTTAAGAGTAATATCAAACATAAGTAAAGTTTAAGACTAAAACCAAAGTTTAAGGATATAGAAAAGCTTAAAGAAAGTTTAAGACTAAAACCAAAGTTTAAGGGTATAAAAAAAGATTAAAGTTTAAGACTAAACCCAAAGTTTAAGGGTATAAAAAAAGCTTAAATAAAATTTAAGACTAAAACCAAACAGAAACAAAATTTAAGACTAAAACCAAAGTTTAAGGATATAAAAAAGCTTAAAGAAAATTTAAGACTAAAATCAAAGTTTAAGGATATAAAAAAAGCTAAATAAAGTTTAAGACTAAACCCAAACATAGATAAAGTTTAAGGATACAAATAACATAAAGTTTAAGACTAAACCCAAAGTTTAAGGATATAAAAAAGATAAAGTTTAAGACTAAAACCAAACATAAAGTTGAAGAATATTAGAAGCATAAAGACTAAAACCAAAGTTGAAGGATCTAAGAGACATAAAGTTTAAGACTAAAACCAAAGTTGAAGGATCTAAGAAGCATAAAGCTTAAGACTAAACCCAAAGTTTAAGGATATAAGAAAGATAAAGCTTAAGACTAAAACCAGAGTTGAAGATTATATATAAAAAAGGCACCAATAAACAGTGCTAATATAAACAAAGATCAATAAAGTGGAAGAGTAAAAGCAAAGATCAATGAAGTGGAAGAGTAAAGACAAACTGCAATGAGCAACCTCCCAGTGGAGCCAAGCAAGCGCCATTGGCACTCCACCAGTTCCACCTCCTCTACCTAACTCCTCTCCTCCCTGCAGAATTCTCTTAACCAAATGACTTGGAAAGATTCCCTTCAAAGTCAGAAGAATTTACACTACTTCAGCACACAGGGAGGAGTGAAATCGAATTCACAACCCGCTGCAAAATGCCTCAGGAAAGGCAGAGGAAGCTGCTGCAATGGAAGAGATAAAAGAGGGTTGCAGAAATTGCTTTGCCACCACACCCAGGGAATAGTTCTGCTGCTGGAGGGAGTCTTTGTGCTGCACAGTGCAGAGCCAACTGTGCACTGCACCCCCACATCTTCCACCTGGGGACATCTGCTTAGAACCAAGCAGCCACAAGGACCTCTGAAGGTCATCGAGTCCAGCCCCCTGCCAGAGCAGCATCACCCAAAGCAGATCACTCAGGATCACAGAACTCTAAGTCACATAGAAGACCATAGGGTCCAGCCCCCTGCCAGAGCAGCATCACCCAAAGCAGATCACTCAGGATCACAGAACTCTAAGTCACATAGAAGACCATAGGGTCCAGCCCCCTGCCAGAGCAGCATCACCCAAAGCAGATCACTCAGGATCACAGAACTCTAAGTCACATAGAAGATCATAGGGTCCAGCCCCCCTGCCAGAGCAGCATCACCCAAAGCAGACTGCATGACTCTATGAAACAAATGGAACTTGCAGCTCAGCTGTAGCAGCCTGCCAGGCTGATTGCTTTAGAATCACAGAATCAAGCAGGTTAGAAGAGAGCTCCAAGCTCAGCCAGTCCAACCTAGCACCCAGCCCTGGCCAACCAACCAGACCATGGCACCAAGTGCCTCATCCAGGCTTTGCTTCAACACCTCCAGGGATGGGGACTCCACCACCTCCCCGGGCAGCCCATTCCAATGCCAATCGCTCTCTCTGCCAACAACTTCCTCCTAACATCCAGCCTGGACCAAGCATTGTGCTGCCTGTGTTGTGCTACAGCAGGAGGAGGTTTGCATCTCCACCCCATGCAAAAGGAGGGTGGGCAAAACGAGATACATTATCTCCCAGCCCCAAATGTGTCTGCAGCATCTCTCAGGACAGATTAAAGTATTAACTGTTGGGTCTGGGGTTTTTTTTTGGGGGGGAGGGGTTACAACAGCATCTCAGCACTAAAAACAAGTGAGCATCCTGTGCCAGAGAGGGGACTTTGGGGAGGTCACTGGTCAAAAGCGAGCGCAGGTAACTCCATCTGTGTGCCAAGGTACAAATAGCTCCTTCAGGACATGGTTGGGAATTCAGCTGAGGTAAGCTGTGGACAGCTAAACCAAGGAGAACTCCAGGCAAAAAGCTGTCAGCTGGCTCCTGGCTATGACCTGTGCTGAGAGTTCCCCATCCCTATGGTTTCCAAACAGCAACACTGACGCTACCCTCAGCAGAGAGCAACTGCTCCTTGGCAATGGAAAGGCTGAGGCTCAAGGGCTCTGTCCCACAGCACAGCCTGGTCACCCAGCCGGGGAAACATGGACTTGCTGGGTGGAGCACTGCTGGGTAAGGAACTGGCTGGGGGGTGGCAGCCACAGGGTGGTGATCAAGGGCACAATGCCCACCTGGGGACAAGTGGCTGGCTCAGGGGTCAGTGCTGGCACCAGTGCTGTTTACATCTTTGTCAGTGATACAGACAGAGGAATCAGTGCACCATCAGCCGGTGTGCAGATGGCACCAAGCTGTGTGGCACAGTCGACTTGCTAGAGGGCAGGGATCCATCCAGAGGGTCCTGCACAGGCAGCAGAGGTGTGCCCAGGCCAACCTCATGGCATTCAACAAGGCCAAGTGTAAGGTTATGGGTGGCAGACAGGCATTAAGTTGTATTAAAGTAGCCTGAAATCATCATTTTGTAAAGCCTCCAAATGTTCTCCCACACAGAGATGGCAAAGTGGGAGGTGATCTCCTCCCCAGAGAGGTTGTGGAGTCTCCTTCCCTGGAGCCTTTCCAGCCCTTTCTGGATGTGTTCCTGTGTGCTCTGAGCTAGACTGGATGGTCCTGCTCTGGCAGGGGGTTTGGACTGGATGATCTCCTCGGGTCCTGTCCAACCCCTGCCATCCTGTGACCTGTGATGCTAAAACCCCTGACTGCTATAGATGTCTCTGCTAGACTTTGCCCTGCTTGTTGCTCAGCTGCACTGATGGAACACACTTGGCTTAGGGCTGCTTCAGCTCTACCCCTGGAGCTAAGAAATCTTCCCCTTGAACCCTGGGATTTTGCTAGCCATGGTCTCTGTTACAAGGCTGAGACACTCAATATGCTGCCTGGATGCTGCTTGATTTGCTGCTTTCAGTATTACAATGAATACCAGACTTAAATAAAGGGCTTTACATATTCAAATGCTCCAGAGAGCCACTCCAACACTCCTAGTGCATTTAGTTGCAGGAAAGTTAATTGGGTGACCTCACCTCACCAATGCAGTTGCTAAGGAAGAAGAGCTGAGGTCTTTTACTCCTTAATGGAGACAAAGATTTTGGCTCTGTTCATTTGTCAGACTTAGCACAGGTGAAATTCCCTTCCCCACACAAAAAAGTTTGGGTTTTCATCAGCAAAAAACAAGAGGACAAAAAAGGACTCTAAAACCACATCACTGTAAAAGAGAAGTGAGAGACAGAAGTGAGAGGCAGAAGTCTTCTCTGACTTCAGATGTCCACCTCCTGATAGTTTTCATATCCAGCACAGGAGTGGTGAGAGCCTGGCATTGGTTGCCCAGGGAGGTGCTGGCAGCCTCATCCTTGGATGTTTTTGAGGCCAGGCTGGATGTGGCTGTGGGCAACCTGCTCTAGTGTGAGGTGTCCCTGGGCATGACAGGGGGGTTGGAACTGGCTGATCCTTGAGGTCCCTTCCTTTGTGAACCCTGACTGATTCTGTGATCTCTGGAGGTCCTTTCCAGCCTCTAAAGCTCTCTGCTTCTATGAAGGCAGAGCGTGCAAAGTGATGCAAGATGAAAAGATGATCTGCTACAGGGCAGTGGGGATGCAGGAACAAATATCCTCAGAGCACTGCTGAGTGCAGCCTGCCTCAGGCAAACCTGCTTTAGCAGCGGTGGTTGGGCTGGATGATCTCCAGAGGTCTCTTCCAACCTTCAGCATCCTGTGAGCCCATGAATCAATGTGGACAAACCTTTGAACTGGTGTTGAGGGCATCCCTAGTGCAGAAAGCAAGGGAAGAAAGCCTGATTCTGTCAGAGGAAGCCTGAGGTTTAGGCAGGCAGTGACTCAGAATTCCTACAGCTGATGTAAATGTGTTTCTTGTTACCTTGGAACATTTTACTCTCCTGAATACATAAACTAACCCAAAGCTCAACTAACCAAAACCTCTTAAGCACTGGGGGGGGGGGGGGAATAGCCAGAACTTGAGAAAGCCTTTCCCCACCCCCCCCACCTCATCCATTCTGATTTGGCTTGTGAATAAAGCCAATTGTGGTTAAAAAAGCTGCATTGGCTTTCCTGCTGCAGTCAAGTATTTGAGAGGCAAACATCTGAGAGAGGAAAATATCTGAGAGGGTAAAAACATCTTAGGCAACTTCTGCTTTGTAACACAGGAAGCAACTCCTTGTTTTTACTTAGGGCTCAAGCATGGAGGCATCCAAGAGGAAAATTCCAACACACAGTGAAATGCCTTCAGCATATTTCACTCCAGAGACAAGCTGCATTTGACAGTGAAACCCCTCAGTGACAACAGAGAGCAATACACAGTTCAAAACTCAATCAACAATGAACACGCACACACCCCCTGCACCAAAGGCTCTCTCCAGCTCTCCTGCTACCTCGCTGACCTTCTTATCTTCTTAGATCATTCAGTGATGCTAAATCACAGAATCAGAGTTGGAAGGGACCACAAGGATCAGCCAGTTCCAACAACCCCCTGCCATGCCCAGGGACACCTCACACCAGATCAGGCTGCCCACAGCCTCATCCAGCCTCCACCTCCACCACCTCCCTGGGCAACCCCTGCCAGGCTCTCACCACTCTCATGCTGAAGAACTTCTTCCTTACATCCAGGCTGAATCTACCCAGTTCTAGCTTTGCTCCATCCCCCCAAGTCCTGGCACTCCCTGACAGCCTAGAAAGTCCCTCCCAGCTTTTTTGTAGCCCCCTTCAGATGCTGGCAGGCCACAAGAAGGTCACCTGGGAGCCTCCTCTGCTCCAGCCTGCACAGCCCCAACTCTTTCACTCTGTGCTCACAGCAGAGCTGCTGCAGCCTCTGAGCATCCTCCTGGCCCTGCTCTGGACACTCTCCAGCATCTCCACAGCCCTCTTGTCCCAGGGGCTCCAGAACTGGATGCAGGACTCCAGGTGGGGTCTCAGCAGAGAAGAGCAGAGGGGGAGAATCCCCTCCCTGGCCCTGCTGGCCACGTAGGAGCACAGCAGCACAGCAGCACCACAGGAGGTAGACTTACACAGTAAAGAAAGCATACCTGGTTGTGAAAGAAAAGCAGTTTCCTTCGTGGTGTAGCCCACAATTCCCACTGATTCTGAGCCAAAGTGGACGATTTTAAAGGGGTGAACATATTCCATCATTCTCTCTCCTAAGGGAGTTTTCCCCTTAATGTTTGCACTCAGGACTGTGAAGTTAGCATTTATAAGAAGAGGATCCAGCAATCCTTTCACACCTTCATCAAATTCATGGTTCCCCAAAGCCTGTGAGAAGCAAGAAGGAAACAGTCAAAGCCTGCCTGCAGCATTCACTCCATACTCTCCTGTGTGGTAGACAGGGCAGGTTTGGGAGGGCAAAGTCTATGCTCATGGGAAGAAAAACCTATCTCAGCATCACAGAATCAGAGAATCAGAGAATCAAGCAGGTTGGAAGAGAGCTCCAAGCTCAGCCAGCCCAACCTAGCACCCAGCCCTGGCCAACCAACCAGACCATGGCACTAAGTGCCCCAGCCAGGCTTGGCTGCAACACCTCCAGCCACAGCCACTCCACCACCTCCCTGGGCAGCCCATTCCAGTGCCAATCACTCTCTCTGACAACAGCTTCCTAACAACATCCAGCCTAGACCTGCCCTGGCACAGCTTGAGGCTGTGTCCCCTTGTTCTGTCCCTGGCTGCCTGGCAGCAGAGCCCAACCCCACCTGGCTACAGCCTCCCTGCAGGCAGCTGCAGACAGCAATGAGCTCTGCCCTGAGCCTCCTCTGCTGCAGGCTGCACACCCCCAGCTCCCTCAGCCTCTCCTCACAGGGCTCTGCTCCAGGCCCCTCCCCAGCCTTGCTGCCCTTCTCCAAACACCTTCCAGCACCTCAACATCTCTCTGCAATGGAGGAGCCCAGAACTGGACACAGCACTCCAGGTGGGGTCTGAGCAGTGCTGAGCACAGGGGCAGAAGAACCTCCCTTGTCCTGCTGCCCACACTGCTCCTGAGCCAGCCCAGGATGCCATTGGCTCTGCTGCCCACCTGGGCACTGCTGCCTCCTCTGCAGCTCCTCTCTCCCAGCACCCCCAGCTCCCTCTCTGCCTGGCTGCTCTCAGCCACTCTGGCCCCAGCCTGCAGTGCTGCTTGGGGTTGTTGTGGCCAAAGTGTAGAACTCTGCCCTTGGCCTTGTTCAGTCTCATCCCCTTGGCCTCTGCCCACCCATCCAGCCTGGCCAAGTCCCTCTGCAGGGTTCTCCTACCCTCCAGCAGCTCCACAGCTGCTCCTAGCTTGGTGTCCTCTGCAAACTCACTGATGCTGGACTCAATCCCCTGCTCCAGGTCATCAATAAAGATATTGAACAGGACTGGCCCCAGGATTGCTCCTTGGGGGACACCACTAATGACTGTCTGCCACCTGGATGTGGCACCATTCACCACCCCTCTCTGGGAATGGTTGTGGTTGGAGGAGACCTTTAAGACCATCAAGGCTAACTATGAACCCAGCACTGTCCAGTCCACTAAACCACATCCCTCTCACCACCACACCTACACAGCTTCTAAATACCTCCAGGCGTGATGACTCCATCCCCCCCTCTGAAGCCTGTTCCATCACCCCACAACCCTTCTGGGGGAGGAACTATTTCCAGCCATCCAATGCAAGCCTTTGTCCTGTCTCCAAACAGCACATTCCTCTTGCTGGTGACCACAGAAATGCTGTTAGTTATATTTTTCTTTTCTGTTAGGCTCAGGGTTTTATTTTTTCCAGAACTGGAGCTCTTTCTGCACTGCAGACCCCCAGAGTGCTTCCCACCTCTCAGGAAGGATGGATCCTGACTGTACACACTCCTCCCCATCAGCAGCAGGAGGGAAAATCCTGTTTATGTTAGTTTTATGATAAGGAAACCATTCATAAAGCCATGTGAGCAGGGAGCAGTGTCCTGACAGACCCATCTGTCTGCTATGAGAGTGCACTGGCTCATCCCTTTCCCTTCTCTAGCTGTTCCAAGGCAGAGGGGAGAAATGGGTAAAAGCCATTTTTACCTGGGAAGGCAAAGTGCAGCCCTTCCCAGCCAAAGAAAACACAACACCACAGAAAAGAGGACAGAGGATGTGATGTGCACAGAAGACTTTCCCCTCAAGTTGTCTACTGGGATGAAATAAATACACAGGCACACTCCAACTGCAGTGACTCTCAAACTGCAGTGACTCTCAAACGTTATTTTAGCATCTCTCCTCCTTTCTGGGGAAAATAACCCATGATAAGGTTTTTATACATCAACAGGCTCTCACCCTGAGACAAAAGACTTAAGGACATGGGATGGCATCCATCAATCTCAGCCTCAAATTCTTCTACCTTCCTCCCAGCACTCTGGTGACTGAGAGTGTAAGTGCTGGAGTGGCACCATCTGAAGAGAGTTCTCTAGCAGTGCCTGGACCAGTTGCACAGAGCCTGATACTCCACCGTGAGCACAGCTCTGGTGGGACTGGACATAGAACCATAGAATCAGTCAGGGTTGGAAGGGAGCACAAGGATCAGCCAGTTCCAACCCCCCTGCCATGGGCAGGGACACCCTACCCTAGAGCAGGCTGCACACAGCCTCATCCAGCCTGGCCTTAAACACCTCCATGTTTAGAGGGGGACATGGTGAAAACTAAACCCCACGACCCTTAGAAACAGCGCTGCCACCATGTGCCATCTGTCCCTTCCTTTCTGCCAAGGCTGAAGCCAGCAGGACAGGCTGCGAGGCTCGGCCGGGATTAAGCTGGGTGCCTCGGGCCAGCCTGCTGGCCTTGGCTTTTGCCAGGCTTAGCTTCCATGCCTCTGCCCACCCCTCTCCAACACAGTCACTCCGGCGGCACGCTCGCCCCAAGACTCTTCCACTTCCAACGGCAGCTCTGCCACCGCACCGCTCCCCTTCCCTCTTGGAGCCCTGGCACCAGCTCCCGTGAGTGGCGGCTGCTGGAGCTGCCAGCTTCACGCCTCCGTTCGGCCGTGTGCCCGTCACCTGGCACGGCGCTGCTCGCCCCCGCTCACCGCTTCAGCCCTCTGATGCAACATTGAACGGTTCGAGGAGGCGACAGTGCACGAAGCGACGGGGAGGGGAAGGGGAAGGGGAAGGGGGGCACAGATCCAGCACCTGTGCCAACGGGACCCCCCCACACACCGCGCCGCTCGCTGCCAGCCACCCCCCCCGGCCCACTTTACCATGGCATCGTAGCGCAGCAGGTTCATGAAGTGCGCTGCCTCCCGGCCCTTGAAGCGGGAGAACCACACCGTGCCCTGGTACTGGTCGCCGGCGTCCAGCAGCAGCACGTTGCGGTGCGCGGCCCGCACCGCCGCCACCCGCGCCGCCCGCCGCGCCACGCCGCCGAAGCAGCCCGCGGCCCGCGCCGCGCAGCTCCGCGCCCCCGCGCCCCGCGCCTCCACCCGCCCGTGCACGTCGTTGGTGTGCAGCAGGGTCAGCCGCAGCTCCGCCGTCGCGCACAGCACCAGCGCCGCCGCGCACAGCCACAGCGCTCCCGCTCGCCCCGCCATGCCGCGGGGGGTTCGCACCTCTCTGCCGTAGCGGGAGGGGCGGGGATCGCCGCGGCGGGGCGGGGAGCGGACGAGCGGCTGCGGAAAGGCGCGGAGGGGACGCGGCGGCCCGGGGAGCGCTGTGCGGCCCGGGGAGCGCTGTGCCGCCCGGGGAGCGCTGTGCGGCCCGGGGAGCGCTGTGCCGCCCGGGGAGCGCTGTGCCGCCCGGGGAGCGCTGTGCCGCCCGGGGAGCGCTGTGCCGCCCGGGGAGCGCTGTGCGGCCCGGGGAGCGCTGTGCCGCCCGCCCGCGCCACGGGCGCTCGCTGCCTGTCGGGCGCGCAAGCCCGCAGGTGTTCCGCTTCTGAGCGAGGGGGGGCTCGGGGCGGCTCCCGGGCACTGCCCTGGCTCCGTCTCGCTGCCCGCCGGTCCTCGAGGCTACCTGACGCCCGCGGAGCTCCCAGCCCGGCTCGTCCCGTCCGCCCCGCCGGTGCTCATCCCGGCGCAGCTGCCGCGGGGTCGGGGACAGGCTGTCAGCCGGAGGACAGACGTGCAGCCAGCAGCGAAAGGACAAACTCCAGCGCTCACAGCAAGCCTTGGTGAATGTTTAGTGCAAACCTTCACACGAAAACGCTTGAGCGTTCCGCTCAACTTCTCCTCAGCCCTTAAAATAAAAGCGTTGCTGTTTCAGCCCTGAAAAGAGCCACTGTAAGAGCCGATTTAATTGCAGCTCTCGCCTTTGCACGAATTGCTCTCACGACTTTTCCTTCCGTGGTTAAAATGCTACAGCTTTTAGCTGCGGTTTGGCATATGCACGCCGAGGGGAAAGCTGCCAGTGCCGTTAAACCAGCGGCTCCTTTGGGGTCCTGCTGGGGTGGCCACTTCAGTGCATCAGACCTGGCGGTCCTGCTGGGGTGGCCACTTCAGTGCATCAGACCTGGCGGTCCTGCTGGGGTGGCCACTCAGTGCATCAGACCTGGAGGTCCTGCTGGGGTGGCCACTTCAGTGCATCAGACCTGGCGGTCCTGCTGGGGTGGCCACTCAGTGCATCAGACCTGGCGGTCCTGCTGGGGTGGCCACTTCAGTGCATCAAACTGACTGCACTTGCCTGTTTCAGCCATCCATCTACATCTTTCCACTGTTGTTAAATGTCAGAATTATCTGGAGAAAGACATTTTTGTCACCCCCCAAGTCAGCTTCTGTATATTTTCTTGCAGCTTTTGGGTATTTTCAGGCTGTGAGTAGTGACTGACTGCTTGGGTTTCTTCATCAAAAAAGAAGCTTCTGCACGGCACTGAGAAGAACATTAGAGAGGCTGAGTTGCCATGTCTGTTTCACCAGATCACAGAATCAAGCAGGTTGGAAGAGAGCTCCAAGCTCAGCCAGCCCAACCTAGCACCCAGCCCTGCCCAATCAACCAGACCATGGCACTAAGTGCCCCAGCCAGGCTTGGCTTCAACACCTCCAGGGATGGGGACTCCACCACCTCCCTGGGCAGCCCATTCCAATGCCAATCACTCTTGCTTGGGGGGTCTGAATCCATGATCAACTGAGCTCCTAGGAATCAGGGATCAGGATATGTTGGGGATTGACCTGTTTGAAGGCAGTGAAGGGAAAAAGGATCTGATGAGGAGAGACTGAAGGAGCTGGGGCTGGTTAGTGTGAAACAGAGGAGGCTGAGGGCAGAGCTCATGGCTGTCTGCAGCTACCTGAAGAGACATCATGGAGAGGTTGGTGCTGGACGCTGCTCACAGGGAATTAGTGAGAGAACAAGAGGGAACAGCCCCAAGCTGTGACTGGGGAGATTTAGACAGGACATTAAGAATGTTTTTTTTCGTGGCAGGAGTGCTCAGGCACTGGAATGAGCTGCCCAGGGAGATGGTGGAGTCCCCAACCTTGGATGTGTTTAAAAATGCTTGGGATGTGGTGCTTGGGGATATGGTTTAGGATGAACCTTGTAAAGTAGAAATATGGGTTTGACTTGGTGAACACAGAATGTTAGAGGTCGGAAGGCACCTCCAGAGAGCATCCAATCCAAGCCCCCTGCCAAGGCAGCATCACCCAGGGTAGGCCACACAGGGATGCAGCCAGGAGGGGTTGGAAAGTCTCCACAGGAGACTCCACAACCTCTCTGGGCAGCCTGCTCCAGGCCTCTGCCACCCTCACTCCAAACAAGTTTCTCCTCCTCTTCAGCTGAAACCTTCTCTGCTCCACTTTGCATCCATTGCTCCCTGGCTTCTTGCTGTGCAGCACCCAACAGAGCTTGGCCCCCTCCCCTTGACCCCCACCCCTCAGCTGTTTGCACACATTGCTCAGATCCCCTCTCAGCCTTCTCTGCTCCAGACTCAACAGCCCCAGGGCTCTCAGGCTCTCTGCACAGGGGAGATGCTCAAGTGCCCCACTCATGCTCCTGGCTCTCTGCTGGACTCTCTCCAGCAAGTCCCTGTCTCTCCTGAGCTGGGAAGCCTAAAACTGGACACAGTGTTCCAGGTGTGGTCTCACTAGACCAGAGCAACACTGGGGTTCTGTTGGAGTCTCCTCCCTGCCAGGTGTGACCACTTTGCCCTTCCTGCCCCCTCCCCTTTTCAATCTGGGTGCTGATGGAGTCTCCTCCCCCCACAGGTGTCACCACTTTGCCCTCCCTGCCCCCTCCCTTTTCAATCTGGCTGCTGTTGGAGCCTCCTCCCCCCACAGGTGTCACCACTTTGCCCTCCCTGCCCACTCCCTTTTCAATCTGAGTGCTGTTGGAGTCTCCTCCCCTCCCCAGGTGCAACCACTTTGCCCTCCCTGCCCTGTGCCCTATTTAATGGGCCCCAGCAGAGGCAGCAGCCCCAAGTTTGCCCATCTGGGCAGAGGGATCCTCCTCCCGTCGGGACTGGTGAGTGCCCCTGGTGCACACTGGGTGCCTGGTGGAGGATCTCAAAGGCCGGGGGGCCTGCTGGCCCCCCGGTTCCACACAGCTAGGCTCAGTGCTTGCTTGCTCTGACATCACCCATGGGTGCTGGGTTGGCCTCCTTAATGTGGCTGAGCTGCTCTCTGTTTAGCTGCTGCATTCTGCTTGCTTGTGAAGCTGTTAAGATGCCAGGAATAATCTGTGGAAGCTTTAGAGAAGCCTTGAAGGAGCCTGGAGGGATCCTGGACGACTCACACAGCTCTCAGGGATGGAAGGGACCCCGAGGATCATCCACTTCTAATCCACCTGCCATGGGTAGAAACATCTCACACTACATCAGGCTGCTTTGAGCTACATCCAGCCTGGCCTTAAAAACAGGTTGAGCACAGGGGGATGGTCACAGCTCACCCTGCACTCCTCTCACCTTTCTGGTCTGGATCTTAGCTGGGACAGGAGTCAGAACAGATTATTTCGGCTCACCCTGCACTTCTCTCACCTTTCTGGTCTGGATCTTAGCTGGGACATGAGTTAGAGCAGATTCTTTCAGCTCACCCTGCACTTTTCTCGCCTTTCTGGTCTGGATCTCAGCTGGCTCTCCCTTCCAGTTCCAGTCTCGGGTTCTTTCTCCTCTTTTCTGTCCACAAAACGTGTAGAGGAAAACAATAATATAACAATACTTACAATAATATAACAATACTTAAACATAATAATAACCAAATACAGTACTTAACTATAATAATAATAATAATAATAATGAGTAAATCGCTTAAGGCCATGGAAGTATTACTCAAAATGCACAAGTTTAAAGGTATCATTCTTCTCTTTTCTTGCAGGTTGGCTAATCGGAAGGCGAAGGAGCAGTTCCCGACGGTCTTGCTCATGCACCAGGATGATGCTGCACTCTGCTGGAGCTGGCTCGCTCTCTCACTTGCACTTTTCAGGCTTCTGTCCCCTCCCTGTTCTATCTGCAGGCGCTTTGCATTCAGCACTCTGCAGTACAAGCACAGCTTTAGCGCAGAGCAGTTCTGCTGCGCAGAGCAGGAGGCTGACTTGCAGCTCTCGTTCTGAGTTGGCTTCTGTTATAGTCAGTTTTTGAGGTCGGAGAATGTAAGGGGCTGGAAGGGACCTGGAGAGCTCATCCAGTCCAACCCCCCTGCCAGAGCAGCAGCACCCAGAGCAGATCACACAGGAACACATAGAAGCATAGAATGGTTTAGGTTGGAAGGGAGCTCAAAGCTCAGCCAGTTCAACCTACCCTGCCACAGCAGCATCACCTAGACCAGATCGCACAGGAACACATCCAGGCAGCTCTTAAAGATCTCCAGGGAGGGAGACTCCACAACCCCCCTGGGCAGCCTCTTCCAGGCTTCTGTCACCCTCACAGGGAAAAAAATTCCTCCTCATGTTTCCATGGAACTTCCTCTGCCTCAACTCCCACTCAGTGCCCCTTGTCCTGGCACTGGGTATCACTCAGCAGAGCCTGGCTGCAGCCTCCTGCCGCTCACCTTTACATCTTTATAACCATCCTTGAGGTCCAAGATCCCATTCTGTGCTCCACAACCTCCCTGGAGGTGTCCTTGCCTATGGCACAGGGGGGTTGGAACTGTCTGATCCTTGAGGTCCCTTCCAACCTAAACCATTCTAACCAAGTCAGTTTGCTCAGGGGCTGCCAGGCTGGGGAGGTACATCTTGGATTCATTACCAAGGAAGCAATGGCTTTACTTGTCCTCCCCTCCTGTCCTCGGGTAGCTGTCAGCAAGACAATCTCTTCCTTCCTCTCCTTTCTGATCCCCTCCACCACAGCATCTCAGAGAGACAGCCTCCAGCATCTCTTGGCCTTGCTGCTGCCACAAACAGCATTACTTTATGGCCTGTGACCACGTTTTGATGTTCCAAGTCGTGCCAGGTTTCATTGCCTTGCAGTGCAGGCTGCTCACAGCTATATTTCAAGGATGAAACGTCTGCACCATCTGGGGTTAAGAGTCTCTCTTCTCTCCACAGTGGTTAACACCTTCTAACATGACCCTCATCCCTGCTCCCCCCTCCTCCAGCTAACTCTGGAGTTATATTTCCCAATTTCCTTTCTCAGAGCTTGGCATTTCAAAAGCCTCTTTGATCTTGCCATCACCTCGGCGTGCCTGAAGGGTGAAGATGTGTTTGCATGTCAGTCTCCCCTCGTTCAAGGTGTTGGCCCAGTGAGGATGATTTGTCCATGATGCAACAAAAGTGGTATTTTCAGGCCATTTCATTACCGAGGCTTCTCCTCCATAAGCCTGATGGATTATTGACAAGCTCAAGCCCATCCATCCCAGCAGCCAAAGACTTCTCTGCCTTCCTGTCCACTGACTTCTGCTGCTTAACTCTGTTTGATGCTGCTCTCCTCAGACCCCACCTGCAGTCCTGGTTGCAGTTCTGGAGCCCTCAACACAAGCAGGACATGGAAGTGTTGGAGCCAGTGCAGAGAAGGCCACCAAGATGCTGAGAGGGCTGCAGCAGCTCTGCTCTGAGCACAGGCTGAGAGAGTTGGGGCTGTGCAGCCTGCAGAAGAGAAGGCTTCCAGGAGACCTTGCAGGATCTGAAGGGGGCTCTAGGAGGGTTGGGGAGGGACTATTGACAAGATGTGGTAATGGCAGGAGAAGGTGAGCCTTTAAATGCTCACATCTAGGGATGAAATCCCATATGGCCGCGGCGGCTCCTCGGTGCGCTTGCAGGACACACTGAACAGTGATGCTCTCCAGATTAAAGCAAGAGAGGTGTGTGACAGCACCTGTAAAGTTGACTGCTGGGCCTTGGCAATCCATTTTCTGCCTGCTTTAATGAGTTTTCATAGAATCAACCAGGTTGGAAGAGGCCTCCAGGCTCTTCCAGCCCAACCTAGCACCCAGCCCTGGCCAACCAACCAGACCATGGCACTGAGTGCCCCAGCCAGGCTTGGCTTCAACACCTCCAGCCACAGCCACTCCACCACCTCCCTGGGCAGCCCATTCCAATGCCAATCACTCTCTCTGCCAACAACTTCCTCCTAACATCCAGCCTAGACCTGCCCTGGCACAGCTTGAGGCTGTGTCCCCTTCTGCCCTCACATATCACAGAATAGAATCAAGCAGATTTGAGGAGACTTCCAAGCTCATCCAGCCCAACCTATCACCCATCCCTATCCAGTCAACCAGACCATGGCACTAAGTACTCCATCCAGGCTTTGCTTCAACACCTCCAGAAATGGATACAAACCATCAGAGGGCACTCCTGGTCCTGCAAAGAAATGAAGTGGCTTGCTAGAACAATAGTGAGCAGCCAGACTTCCCTGATCTGGGAACATGCTTTACATGATTTATGTCCCATTGGCAGCTGGATTATGAGTCAACAGATGATAAAGTCAGATATTTATGACACCTCCATTTACCACCCTTCCCAGTGCTAAATACTGTGTAACTCATGCACTTGAGTTGGAAGTCACTTGCAGCAGAGCAGTGCTAGTGATTTCTGCACACTTTAGTATAGAATCACAGAATCAAGCAGGTTGGAGGAGACCTCCAAGCTCACCCAGCCCAACCTAGCACCCAGCCCTGGCCAATCAACCAGACCATGGCACTAAGTAATCTTTGATCACATTCTGTGTTTCTGTGCTCCACAACCTCCCTGGGCAACCTGTGCCAGTGTCTCACCACCCTCACTGCAAACAACTTCTTCCTAACATCCAGTTTCAATCTCCCCTCTGACACTTCAAACCCATTCCTCCTCATCCTGCCATGACCAGACCTTGTCAATAGTCCCTCCCCAGCCCTCCTGGAGCCCCTTTCAGACGCTGGAAGGCCACTGCAAGATCTCCTGGAAGCCTTCTCTTCTCCAGGCTGCAGAGCCCCAACTCTCTCAGCCTGTGCTCAGAGCTGAGCTGCTGCAGCCCTCTCAGCATCTTGGTGCCCTCCTCTGCACTGGCTCCAACACTTCCATGTCCTGCTTGTGCTGGGGGCTGCAGAACTGCATCCAGGACTGCAGGTGGGGTCTGACGAGAGCAGCACTAAACAGAGCTCAGATATAGGAGTCAGTGGACTTCTGCCCCGGTGGTTTTGTGTCAGTTGCTAGCTGGGAACTGGCAGATGTGTGCAGCTTCAGAGACAGTTTTATGTTGCCTGGAGTGCAAGAGGCAAAGCCAACTCCTTCCTATGGCCTTAACAGGCTTATTAAATCAGTTTTTGTTCATCTAGAATCTGTCTGCATGCTAAGGCAAGGGGCAAGTACCACAGAGGAGGTCTGATTACTTATTGCTGTGTCTCCTATAGATGACAGAAACACCCAATGTGAGAGCAGAGTTGATGTTTTTATGGCTGAAAGCATCTTGTTGCCTGGTTGTAACTTGCTGTTGAGTAGCTGGGGCTTTAGGAAGCCCTGCTGTTGAGTCAGCTCTCTGTTTACAGTGGGGGACTCAGAAATGCTTTTAACCAAAGCAAGTTCATCCAGCACTGTGCTTGTTAAAATGTCTTCACTGATAGCCAAGGATATGAAAACAATCTGTGGGCTGGGAGGGCTGAGGGGAAGACTTGCCAAGGGTTGAGTTCTCTTCAGCAGGTCGTGTTCCTGAGATGGGAACAATAAACTGGTTTGTTAATGGCCTGTCATGCTCCTGGGGAGCTTCCTGAGGAGTGTGTGTGTGCACTCTGTGCTCCCAGAGGTGTCCTGCAAGCTCATGGGCACAGGCAGCCCCTGGCCTGGCTCAGTTTTTGGCTGGGTCAAGGGATGCTTGGTGGCTAAAGTTGTCATCCTTGGAGGTGTTGAAGCCAAGCCTGGCTGGCACACTTAGTGCCATGGTCTGGTTGATTGGCCAGGGCTGGGTGCTGGGTTGCTAGGTTGGACTGGATGAGCTTGGAGGTCTCTTCCAATCTGGCAGATTCTATAAAGTGAGCAGAGCAGAGCAGCTGTCACCTATTGACTGGGTGGTTGCACTCTTTCATAGAGTGGCAGAGGGGAGGTTGAAAGTGGCTGTTAGGAAGAAGTTGTTTGCAGTGAGGGTGATGAGATGCTGGCACAGGTTGAGGATGGTGAGACACTGGCACAGGTTGAGGGTGGTGAGACACTGGCACATGTTGCCCAGGGAGGTTGTGGAGCACAGAAGCACAGAATGGGATCTTTGATCCCATTCTGTGCTTCTGTGCTCCACAGCCTCCCTGGAGGTGTTCAGGACCAGGCAGGATGAAGCATTGAGCAACCTGTTCTAGTGGGAGGTGTCCCTGCCTATGGCACAGGGGGGGTGGAACTGGCTGAGCTTTGAGGTCACCTCCAACCTAAGCCATTCTGAGCTTCACACAGCCCAGAATGCAGTTTGCCTCTGGGATACAAGGGCAAGGTTTTGCCTCATGCACAGCTTCTTGTCCACCAGTATCCCCAAGCCCTTTTCTTCAGGGCTGCTCTCACTACATATTTGGTTTGAATGTGTTTTTTTTTTTGCACCCATGAGGAGTTATGCCAGAAAATGATCAAAATGGCTTAGCTGGAAAACTACCTTCAGTGTCTGCTGCTCACTGTCCAGTTCAAAAGGATTTCTCCTCTCATTTTATTTTGGGTTTTAATCCCATGTTTTCCTCACACTTTCCTAAGATTCATTAAATGCCTGCCTGCTGGAAAGAGTTCTGCAGGGATTTCCACTGCTCTCAAATCAAGGAGCAGCAGCCACAGGACTTACACTGCCATCTCAACCACCTGAAAGGAGGTTGTAGCCAGGTGGGGTTGGGCTCTGCTGCCAGGCACCCAGGGATAGAAAACAACACAGCCTCAAGCTGTGCCAGGGCAGGTACAGGCTGGATGTTAGGAGGAAGTTCTTCCCAGCAAGAGTGATATTGGAATGGGTTGCCTGGGGTGGTGCTGGAGTTCTCCTCCCTGGAGGTGTTTAAATTGAGACTGGATGAGGCACTTAGTCACTGTCCCTGGAGGTGTTCAGGAAAACACTGGATGAGGCACTTAGTGCCATGGTCTGGTTGACTGGATAGGGCTGGGGGATAGGTTGGACTGGATGAGCTTGGAAGTCTCTTCCAACCTGGTCTATTCTATTCTATTCTATTTGGAGGTGTTAGGTACTAGGTTGGACTTGATGATCTCAGAGATCTTCTCCTTCTCCCCCAGGGCTCTCAGCCTCTCCTCCCCAGGCAGTGCTCCAGTCCCTTCAGCATCCTTGTAGCCCTCCCTTGGACTCTCTCGAGTAGATTCCTGCCCCTCTCGAACTGGGGAGCCCAAAACTGGATGCATTGTTCCTGCTGGAGCCTCTCTAGGGCAGAGTATAGGGTGAGAAGAACCTCCCTTGACCTGCTGGCCACACTCTTCCTTATCCCCCCCCAGGATCCCACTGGCCTTATTGAACACAGCAGGCAAAAGCCTTCACAGCAAACTTCCAGCGGTGCTGCTCAGTGCTCCAAGCCCTGCTGCTGTAGTAGGCTTTGCTCACTAACTGATTTCCTCCCTTTGAACAACCTTTTGAAGCAAAGTTTTGTCACTTAATTCACACAAAAGAAAGAACTCCCTCTCCTTTCACAGCACTGCAGCTGATTAGCTACAAGCCCTGGCTGCTGCACATGGATGTGTGTGTGTATAAAGAGAGAGGCTATCTCTGAAAAGGATAAATGCAATCTTTTTTTCACTCAGCAGACTGCTAGCTCTCAGTTCTCACCTCATAACTATAAATAATAGCTTTGGAGCTAGGGCTATTTCAGACAAGAGTGAGCAAATAGAGCTATTTTTTCTCCCCCCCTATCATTGGCAGACCATTGTTCCGCTGTGGTCAGCGGTAGGATGTACAAACAGTACTCCAGATTCCACAGGAACCTGGTTTGGATTTATGCTGGGCCAGCTTCATGTGTTACTTGACTGACCAGAGGGATGGGAATGATAACCAGCAGCTTTTTCTCGGGAAGAGGAGCTCCCTTCCACCGTCAGCAAAGAGGCAGGGACCTGAAACAAAAGCAGGCTCTGGAGAGATGTTTTTTAAGCGCTCGGATCTGCCGACGTCAGCTGAAGTTTTTGTCATGGCAAAAGTGCAAAGAGGAATGTGGGAATGCTTTCAGCAGCTTGTCTTCATCTGCAAAAACAAAGGGGAGAAAGGGAGAGAATTTCTGACCAGGAATTGAACGTGAGCCACTTCTGTGAGCCTTCAAATGCTCACATCTAGGGATGAAATCCCATATGGCCGCGGCGGCTCCTCGGTGCGCTTGCAGGACACACTGAACAGTGATGCTCTCCAGATTAAAGCAAGAGAGGTGTGTGACAGCACCTGTAAAGTTGACTGCTGGGCCTTGGCAATCCATTTTCTGCCTGCTTTAATGAGTTTTCATAGAATCAACCAGGTTGGAGGAGACCTCCAGGCTCTTCCAGCCCGACCTAGCACCCAGCCCTGGCCAACCAACCAGACCATGGCACTAAGTGCCCCAGCCAGGCTTGGCTTCAACAACTCCAGGCACAGCAACTCCACCACCTCCCTGGGCAGCCCATTCCAATGCCAATCACTGTCTCTGACAACAACTTCCTCCTAACATCCAGCCTAGACCTGCCCTGGCACAGCTTGAGGCTGTGTCCCCTTCTTCTGTTGCTGCTTGCCCAACCTCACCTGGCTACAGCCTCCCTCCACTTGACTCCCACCCCTCAGCTGTTTGCACACATTGCTCAGATCCCCTCTCAGCCTTCCCTTCTCCAGCCTGCACACCCCCAGCTCCCTCAGCCCCTCCTCACAGCCCAGCTGCACCAGGCCCTTTTCCAGCCTCATTGCCCTTCTCTGGACACACTCCAGCTCCTCAGTGTCCTTCCTGCAGGGGCTCAGAGCTGAACAGAGTACTCCAGGTGTAGCCTTGAGTTACGGCATCGCTGGAGAAGAGTAGCCCAGTGGTGGCATTTGGCAGTGCTCTGGTGATGTCCTGCTGCTCAGGTGCAGGCCACTTTGCTGCAGTCACATTAAGTATGTTTTCAAGTGAGCCATCATTTAGGAACTCCACCTAAAGGAGCTTTCAGCTGGCCCTGCAGCTCGTCCTGATGACCATTTCTTCCACCACGTATTTAGCCTTGGAGGATTGCAAAATGTCTCCAAGTCCAGGGTCAGTGAAATGCACAGGAAGGAGATGATTTTTTAACTGATCATTACAAACCCTTCATTAAACTGCACCTTAGAAACGTTTAATATCATTACTAATCTGACTGTGGCAGTCCCCTTGGTATATTTTCCTGTGGTTAGAAAGGAGAAGACATTTCTGAACCTGATGTAGCTAATGTAATGATTTGGAAGAGTTTTTTCCTATTGTTGACCTCCCTTCTTGGAGTCAGGGGATAATTGTGCATGTCTAAATGCAGAGCAGTGCTTTGAAGCTTGCCTAAGTGAGGTTGGGTTGGCAAAGAAAGTGGCTTTGCTGTTGCTTGAGTGATGCCCAGTCAGCTCCACGCTTGGCAAGCTGAACACTCAAGGCACAGAAGGCCACAAGGAAAGACAGATCTGTTGGTTGGCCTCTTACTGTGTCCAGTTCTGGGCCCCTCAGTTTAAGAAAGCTGTTGAAGTGCTGGAAAGTGTCGAGAGAAGGGCAGCAAGGCTGGGGAGGGGCCTGGAGCACAGCCCTGTGAGGAGAGGCTGAGGGAGCTGGGGGTGTGCAGCCTGCAGCAGAGGAGGCTCAGGGCAGAGCTCATTGCTGCCTGCAGGGAGGCTGTAGCCAGGTGGGGTTGGGCTCTGATGCCAGGCACCCAGCAACAGAGCAAGGGGACACAGCCTGAAGCTGTGCCAGAGCAGGTTGAGGCTGGATGTTAGGAGGAAGTTGTTGTCAGAGAGAGTGATTGGCATTGGAATGGGCTGCCCAGGGAGGTGGTGGAGTCACCATCCCTGGTGGTGTTTAAGAGGAGGCTGCATGAGGCACTTGGTGCCATGGGTTAGTTGATTAGAAGGTGTTAGGTGCTAGGTTGGACTCGATGATCTCAAAGGTCTTTTCCATCCTGGCTGATTCTGTGAAGTGAAGAGCACCTTGCACTCCCTCAGAGTGAGGAACTTTAAGCCAGCTTTCAGTTAAGATTCGGTTTGACCTTTACATTCTTTCTTGCACAAGTTTTTCTCCTTGGCTAATGCCACAGGAAATGACCTGCTAAAAAAGTTGCATCCTTGCCTGTTCTAAGCTTTCACTGCTGTCAGAAAGAGAATTATTTGGGCAAAGCACAGGAGAAGGGACTGGGGGGGGTATAAATGGTGCCTTACAAATAAGTGGTGCTCTGCAAGTGGGCTTTGGAAAGGGTGCCCTGGAAGTGGGCTGGGGAAAGGCTGCTCTGCAAGTGGGCTTGGGAATAGGTACCCTGCAAGTGGGCTTGGGAAAGGCTGCTCTGCATGTGGGGCTGTTTTTCTAACTGTATCTGCACTTTGCTCTTGAGTTGAGTACTGGAGGGCCAAAGGCAGTTCTGTACAGTCATGCAAGTTCCTACACGCTTAAGTCTGGTCCTGTGAGTACAATAAATGAGATCTACTCCGAAGAATTTGGAAAGCCAGGAGGTTGCAGGGTTAGCCTGCTATGAAATACCAGGGGACTGAGGCCCTGATCCCCAGTCCACTCTTGTTTGTAAAAGCACTTCAGCACATATGTGTCTCTGGGCATGTGTTTAAGACCCATCGACATCAGTGAGACTTTAGCTGATGCTTAACCTCTGAGCATATGCTTAAGTTTCCTGCTGAATAAAGAGGGCCTGGAGCATGTGCTTAAAAACACCCTGCTGAATTGCTGCTTTCTCTCAGTCCCCCAGCCTGCCCCAGATCCAAACCTCTGCTTGCTTCTCTAGGTCACTTGTTTTGGCTTGGACTTCAGATTTGGGGTTGGGGTTTTATTTGATTCCCCTTCTTTAGCATTTCCTTTTCACTCGGCTGGCCCAGGTCCCTTTGCTGCAGCCCCCATTATTGCACACACATGGTGTTCATTAGCACTCCACCTTACAAGGCTGAGGACCCAGTTGGCTAATTTAAGGCTTTCAGTGAAAGTGCTATCTATTTATAGCTGCTGCAGGCTTCAAGCCCTGCCTGGGAGAAGCTGTTGTCAGCTGAACATCTCATTGGTGCTCAGGATATGAACCTGCCCCTGCAATCCTTTCCTCTCTTCCCCTTGATTTAACAAAGATGTTGAGGTGCTGGATGGTGTCCAGAGAAGGGCATCAAGGCTGGTGAGGAGGCTGGAGCCACAGCCCTGTGAGGAGAGGCTGAGGGAGCTGGGGGTGTGCAGCCTGAGAAGAGGGATCACAGAATTAAACAGGTTGGAAAAGACCTCTGGGATCAGCGAATCCAACCTAGCACCTGGCACCTTCTAATCAACTAACCCAGGGCACCAAGTGCCTCATGCAGCCTCCTCTTAGACACCTCCAGGGATGGGGACTCCACCTCCCTGGGCAGCCCATTCCAATGCCAATCACTCTCTCTGCCAACAACTTCCTCCTAACATCCAGCCTCAACCTGCTCTGGCACAGCTTGAAACTGTGTTCTCTTGCTCTGTTGCTGCTTGCCTGGCATCAGAGCCCAACCCCACCTGGCTACAGCCTCCCTGCAGGGAGCTGCAGACAGCAATGAAGTCTGCCCTGGGTCTCATCTTCTGCCCGGTTGATTCTGTGATCATTACTGCTGCATGAGGTGGGATGGTTAAAAGGTTTCAACAATCCATTGTAGCTTTCCCAGACATTTTTTGGACAAGCTGGAATTGATGTCCAGGGAGGTGGTGGAGTCACTGTGCCTGGAGGTGTTGAAGCCAAGCCTGGCTGGGGCACTTAGTGCCATGGTCTGGTTGGTTGGGCAGGGCTGGGTGCTAGGTTGGGCTGGCTGAGCTTGGAGGTCTCTTCCAGCCTGTTTGATTCTATGAGTCTATGACCTCCCACTAGAACAGGTCACTCAAGCTTTCATCCAACCTGGCCTTGAACATCTCCAGGGAGGGAGCATCCCCAACCTGATGTCCCCTTTCAGCTGTTTACCACTGAACATCCATGGCTGCAGTTGGTTTGCTCTGCACATGCTGTTCACATCCATTTCTTGGACAACTCCAGAAAACCACCAATCAGTGAACTGAAACTCAAGCTCCTACTCTGCTCCTCAAGAGATCCTAGATCCTCACGTTACACCAAAACACAACAGGCTGTGCAGGCCATTTCATGCTTCGTTGGTTTCAAATAAACCAGAAGCCCCCAGAAAAAGGTTTCTCTGTGGCTTTCATTTGTCTGCCTCTGAGTTTGCCAAAATTCAGAGGTCCTGCACGCTTTGCTCTTGGCTTCAGGCACTCTGCCTTTACTCCTAGGGCAGTGGCTTTTGTTGCCTTGCAAAAGAGGAAACGTTGTGGTTCAGCCATAAGAGGCCATCTGCATTTTGCTGCCCACACAGACCTGTGTCGTTAGCTTGCAAGATGTTCAGGCACTGGAATGAGCTGCCCAGGGAAGTGGTGCAGGCACCAACCCTGGATGTGTTTAAGGGCTGTTTGGACGTGGTGCTTGGGGATATGGTTTAAGGTGCACCTTGTAGAGCAGGGTTCTAGGTTGGACTTGGTGCTCCTGAGAGGCTTTTCCCACCTGGATGTTTCTGTGATTCTGTTGTCCTAGGCTGGTGGAGTCCAAAGCCTCCTCACAGTTTGCAGTATTGCCACAGGCACACTGGTTCCAGGTGAGTGCCTGCAGCTGGCACAAGCAGAGTGGGAATCCTCCAGGATATTTTTCATACAATCAGTCAGGGCTGGAAGGGACCACAGGGATCAGCCAGTTCCAACCCCCTGCCATGCCCAGGGACACCTCACACTAGAGCAGGCTGCCCACAGCCTCAGCCAGCCTGGCCTGAAACACCTCCAGGAATGAGGCTTCCAACACCTCCCTGGGCAACCCCTGCCAGGCTCCTCTCCTCTCCTCTCCTTCTTATTTTTTGCTTTGTTTCTTTGCTTTCCTTTTTGCTTTTCTTTTTCATTATTTTTTCTTTTCATTTTTATCTTCTTTTTCTTTTCTTTTTTCTTTCTACTCTTTTTTAAAAAATTTTGCTTTATTTTTCTTTATTTTCTTTTTTCTTTTATTTTTCTTTCTTTTATTTTTTCTCATTTTTCTTTTTTTTTTTCCTTTCTTTTACTTTTTCTTTCTTTTATTTTTCTTTCTTTCTTTTTTCTTTTTTTTCTTTCTTGTTTTTTTCTTTTATTTTTTCTCTCCTTTATTGTTTCTGTCTTTCTTTTCTCTTTTATTTGTTCTTTCTTTTATTTTTTTTCTTTTATTTTTTCTTTCCATTTTTCCTATATTTTTCTTTCTTTTTTCTTTCTTTTACTTTTTCTTTCTTTCTTCTTTGTCTTTTTTTTTTCATTTATTTTATTTTTAATTGTTTTTCTTTTTATTTTCTTTTTTTCTCTCTCTTTTTTTTTTTCTTTTCCCTTTTTTGTTGGTTTGGCTTTTTTTAAATCCCCTTTTTCGCTGACTCAGCATATTGCTTGCAGCTGGCCTGGAGTGGGACTGCCTGTGTAGAAGAGAATTATATGCCTGTGTTCAAGAGAGTTCTATGACTTTCTGGACTAAAGGAAGAAAAAAAAATGTGTAAGCAGTATGGAACTAATTGCAGCCCACCCAAACCTAGCAGGAGGCAGGATTTTCCCTTCCAGTTAAGAGCATTCTGCTAGGAGGCAGCAGAGAAGATCCAATGTGTGTGTGTGTGTGTGTTGGGATGAAGGCTTAATGACAACTTCTGTGGGCTATGGGAAAGGGGAAAAAAATCCCTACCAAGGCATGAAGTCAAACAGGCAAAGCTCCAACTCCCAGCCAGCATCTCTGCCTGTCTTTCCTGAGCAGCAGTCCTCCTCTGAAGCAGGAATTAGGGAGGCCAGAATTAATTGGACTGCTGCTGCTGGTTCAGATGTCAGCAGCAGGCTGAGCGTGGCTCTTCCTCACCACCCTCCTAGCAAATGTGGAGGAGCCCTTTGATTCTTGGCATCTTTTGCCTCTTTGGCAGGTGTATGTGGCACTTGGATCCGTGCTGGGTGCAAGGCAGGGCCAGGGGGAGCAATTAGCTGTAAAACGCAGGGAGCTGTGATTTAGGGCAAGGATTTTGCTGAGGAAAGCTCAGAAACAGCTTGGCTCAGCTGACAGTTATGTTTGTGCTCTTGTTACTCAAATTACCCACAAAATCAGCTCATCCCCAGAAGGCTAAAGGCTTTGGATTAAATATGGTGGAGGGAAACTCTTCAAAGCATGCAGCCTTGCCTGCCAGGGGCTGAAAATGAGGCTTGGAGCTGCCTTCAGGATGAAGGAAATTGCAAACAGGGAAGACAGGAATGGAAATGAAGCTGTGGAAGAGCAGGGGAAGGCAGCCTCATCTCTGCTGAAGGATAGGCTAGGAATGGTGATGACTGAATGATTTATGCTCATCAAGTGGGAAGAGGATCTTGAACAAAGGGCCAGAAGAGAGAGAAGGGGAAGAATCACAGAAATGTAGAGGTTGGAAGGGACCTCCAGAGATCATCCAGTCCAAGCCCCCTGCCAAAGCAGGAGCACCCCAGGGTAGCTCACACAGGAATGCAGCCAGGAGGGGCAGGAAAGTCTGCAGAGAAGGAGACTCCACAACCTCTCTGGGCAGCCTGCTCCAGGCCTCTGCCACCCTCACTCCAAACAAGTTTCTCCTCCTCTTCAGCTGAAACCTTCTCTGCTCCACTTTGCATCCCTTGCTCCTTGGCTTCTTGCTGTGCAGCACCCAACAGAGCTTGGCCCCCTCCCCTTGACCCCCACCCCTCAGCTGTTTGCACACATTGCTCAGGTCCCCTCTCAGCCTTCTCTGCTCCAGACTCAACAGCCCCAGGGCTCTCAGGCTCTCTGCACAGGGGAGATGCTCAAGTGCCACACTCATGCTCCTGGCTCTCTGCTGAGCACTCTCCAGCAGGTCCCTGTCTCTCCTGAACTGGGGAGCTGGGGCTAAGGAAGGCCACAATGCTGTGAGGCCAGGCTGGCTGAGGCTGTGTGCAGCCTGCTCTAGGGTAGGGTGTCCCTAGGCATGGCAGGGGAGTTGGAACTGGCTGCTCCTTGTGGTCCCTTCCAACCCTGACTGATTCTCTGATTCTATCTGCTGGAATTTTTGTGGTCCCACTGTAAGGAGCTTTGCTGTTCTGCCACCATCAACAGCAATTCCTCCCTCCCTGTGCTGGTCACTGTGTGGGGCATGCTGTGGAGCACCTCTCTTCCTCCCCTTCTACAATTAGCTGAGGTATTTTTAGGTTTCTTTTTGGTTTGAGGTTTTTTTTCCCCCTCCTTTTTCATTTTTGGAGGTGCTAAGTGAGAAGGAGCTGCTACCTGCCTGTCTCTGGTGTTTGAGTAAGGCTTGATTCCCATCCAGCAATAACAAGGGGAAGATTTGATCTTGGTATTGTGGTGGGGCAAGTTGCAAAAAGCAATTTCTGCTTGCTTGGTAACTCCATCCTTTGAAGTGTCCAGGTTCTCTCAGGGGGTGTGTGTGACCTCACCTTCCAGTTACCAAACTTTTCCAAATGTCAGATTACACTCAACACCAGATTAGGAATGTGCTTGACATTTCTTTATAAGGTGCAGGAAAATATCTTGGGCAGAGATGAAAGCAGATACAAGTGTAGCTGGGATATTGGAATAAATGATCTATTGCTCCTGTTACACTTCTCTTCCTGTGCTCCAGCCTGCCTTTGTGCTGCAGCTTTGGCTAACAGGCAATTGTCTGCATGCTCTCCTGAGAGCTCAGCAGAAAGGCACTCCTTGCAAATCACCTCAGGAAAGGGACTGGGATGGTTTGCTCTGAAGCAGTCACAGGAGGGTAGATTCCTTGAGGCTGGACTGAGCTCTGAGATCATCCAGCTCAGCCTAGGACCTGACACCACCACAGCCACCAGACCATGGAATCATAGAACCAAGCAGATTGGAAGAGAGCTCCAAGCTCTGCCAGCCCAACCTAGCACCCAGCCCTGCCCAACCAACCAGACCATGGCACTAAGTGCCCCAGCCAGGCTTGGCTTCAACACCTCCAGGCACAGCCACTCCACCACCTCCCTGGGCAGCCCATTCCAATGCCAATCACTCTCTCTGACAACAACTTCCTCCTAACATCCAGCCCAGACCTGCCCTGGCACAGCTTGAGGCTGTGTCCCCTTGTTCTGTTGCTGGTTGCCTGGCAGAAGAGACCATGGCACTGAGTGCCAGAGTCAAGCTTGCCTTAAACACCTCCAGGCATGACTCCACCACCTCCCTGGGCACTCCATCCCAGTCTCTAATGACCCTTTCCATCAGGAAGTGCTTCCTAACATCCAACCTAACTCTCCCCTGGCATAGCTTCAGGCCATGCCCTCTCCTCTTGGCACAAGCTGCCTGGAAGCTGAGCCTGACCTCCACTTTCGAGTAGCTGTAGAGAGTGCTAAGGTCCCCCCTGAGTCTCCTCTGCTCCAGGCTAACCCAGCCCAGCTCCCTCAGCCTCTCCTCAGCAAGGGCAGCTGGGGGTGTGCAGTCTGCAGAAGAGAAGGTTCCAGGGACACTTAGCAGCAGCCTGCCAGTGCCTGAAGGGGCTGCAAGAAGGCTGCAGAGAGACTGTTTGCAAAGGGCTGCAGGGACAGGACGAGGGCAATGGCTTCAAACTAGAACAGAGCAGATTGAGATTGGATGTTAGGAACAGGTTCTGCAGCAGGAGGCTGCTGGAACACTGCAACAGGTTGTCCAGGGAGGTGGTTGTGTGCCCATGCCTGGAGATATTGAAGGTGAGGCTGGATGTGGCTGTGGGCAACTTGCTCTAGTTGAGGCTGTCCCTGCTGAGTGCAGAGGGGGTTGGACTGGATGAGCTTTGGAGGTCCCTTCCAAGCCAGCCCAGTCTGTGATTCTGTGACTCTCTGTGCTTGGAAAATTCCTGGGCCTGCAGTGAAATGCTGCCAGTGCTTCAGCAGGGTGCCAAGGATGATGTGTGTGTGTATGTGGCAATGAAGGTGAGGTTGCTGATGGCAGTTACACAAGTGGTGGAGCTGCTTGTTTAACAAATGAGCTCAGAAGAACTTGTCTTCATGTTTGCAGAGTGACAACCCTTCAGAATGCAAGGTGAAACTTTGTGCACTGATGTCCTTGCTCTGGCTGGTAATGTCACTTCTCTGATTCCTGGCTGTGGAGAAATCAGTTATTCCTTCTGCCCTGTAGTTGATGGGCCAGGGCTGGGTGCTAGGTTGGGCTGGCTGAGATTGGAGATCTCTTGCATCCTGGTTGATTCTGTGGTGCTATGAAGGCTGAATTTGGAAGGACAAGCATTTATTTGTGAACACTGCTCAGAATCAAGCTCTTGCAGCTGCTTCTCTGTGAGGGTGGGTAGGGCAGAACCTCAGCCAACTTGAAAGGTAGTTGAACATGGCTTTGCTGGAGGCAGGAAAGTTGCATCCAGTTGACAGCAACATATTTCCAGGGTCTGTACTAATGACAGGCCTGGAAGTGGGTGGAGGCATGAAATGACTTCAGTGTCATTACTTCAGCAAAGCCTTCTGCACATGTTCCTACCACAGGACCACCGTGGAGCGTTTGTCTGAGGAGCAATTCGGTCGCATCAGACTAAATGAGCTTCTCTTGCTGCTCTCAGCACTCTGTCCGTGCAAGGGGCCCTCGTGTGGCTGCTCCAGCTCACAAGAATGCCTTCAGGAAGGAGCTGTGATCAAAGCTGCCTGTGGAAATAGGAGTCTGGGCAGGGGATGGAGACACTTCTGCAGGGCAGCACCCCCGGAGCGTGTGCTGGAGGAGGAGTGCAGCTGCTGGGAGTGGGGCTCGGTTCTGCTCCAGCTTCCCTGTGTGCTTCCTTCAGTGTGCAGTTCTGTTCACATCTAGTGAAATCATTTGCTCTCATTTGGCTTTCTTTATTAGCCTGCAAAGGAATTGGAACCATATAGGAAAGAAAAAGCCAAGCCTGTTGAACTCAGTTGCCTGGGGTATGCTCTCCAAGAGGCAGGGGCTGGCACAGCTCTAGCCTTGGCCTTATTTAGTTTCTCAGCTTTTGCTGGGTCTGGAGGTGGATCCTGGGGAGTTTCCTGCTTACAGGTTGCAGCTGGAGTGAACTCAAAGTATCAGAGGATGTGAGGGGTTGAAAGGGACCTCCAGAGATCACTGAGTCCAGTCCCCTTGCCAGAGCAGGACCAGAGGATCCAGCACAGGTCACACAGGAGCACATCACAGTACAGAGTACACAGAGCAGCCAGGCAGAGATGGACCTAAGAGTGCTGGTTGGCAACTGAAGAGGAGGCAGCAGTGTGCCCAGGTGGGCAGCAGAGCCAATGGCATCCTAGGCTGGCTCAGGAGCAGCAGTGTGGGCAGCAGAACAAGGGAGGTTCTTCTGCCCCTGTGCTCAGCACTGCTCAGGCCACCCCTTGAGTGCTGTGTCCAGTTCTGGGCTCCTCCATTCAAGAGAGATGTTGAGGTGCTGGAAGGTGTTGAGAGAAGGGCAGCAAGGCTGGGGAGGGGCCTGGAGCACAGCCCTGTGAGGAGAGGCTGAGGGAGCTGGGGGTGTGCAGCCTGCAGCAGAGGAGGCTCAGGGCAGAGCTCATTGCTGCCTGCAGCTGCCTGCAGGGAGGCTGTAGCCAGGTGGGGTTGGGCTCTGCTGCCAGGCAGCCAGGGACAGAACAAGGGGACACAGCCTGAAGCTGTGCCAGGGGAGGTCTAGGCTGGATGTTAGGAGGAAGTTGTTGTCAGAGAGAGTGATTGGCATTGGAATGGGCTGCCCAGGGAGGTGGTGGAGTGGCTGTGGCAGGAGGTGTTGAAGCCAAGCCTGGCTGGGGCACTTAGTGCCATGGTCTGGTTGGTTGGGCAGGGCTGGGTGCTAGGTTGGACTGGCTGAGCTTGGAGCTCTTTTCCAACCTGCTTGATTCTCTGATTCTCTCTGGGGATGAGGTGCTTGGAGTGTTGTCAGGATAGAGGAGGGAAGTGCCTGATGAATCCAGGCGCCTCCAAGTTTAGACAGTTCTGGAAAGCAGGCAGAGTGGATCCCTGTGTGCTGGAGTTCAGTCCTTGGCAGGGTTTGGGCAAGTTGGATCCCCACCCTGCAAGATCTGCTTAGAAAACAAATAAACAAAGGAGTCGTTCTGCATTTTTCACTGGAATGCTACTAACTGCCTCACCGACAATGGGGACCACCAGGGGTGTGAACTCCCTCTTCTAATGCAATACTTCCAGGGTTCTTTAAACTGCATTTTATAAGAGGCATCAAAGGCTGAAAAGACAAAAAAAACCCCTCCAAACTCTGCAGTTAGCTCTATGGGAGCTGCGTGCATACATCAGAGGGCAAACTTGCCCCCCCCGGAGGCTTCTCCCTGCAGTGGCTGTGAGCCTCTGATAGCATCAGCGCAGAGGAGAAGGGAGCAGTAGCTTGGGAGGCATGTGGCATTCGCTGGCTGGGGGCACTGGATTCCCCCAGCTGAAAGCAATAACAAAAGTCGGTGCAGGCAGAGTTTGTCAGAGAAATCAGTGGTGGAATGGACAGTCTTGAAGTGCTCACACAACCCTCGCAGCTGTGGAGTCCTCCCAGTCAATGAGTTCCAGGAAAAATGACAATAGCTCTGGAAGCTTTCCCATGACTGCCTCTGGGCAAGCATTCAGAATAGCTCCTTTTACTCAGCCATGCTAATTCATTAATCATCTGAGATACTTTTGTTCAGCTCCCTTTGAAGTGGGCCAAAGCTCTTCTCCTAGGATGAAATGTGGTCAATTATATCCATACATAGATATAACATGGAGCAGGTTCTCTGCTTTGACAAATTATTTACTGGCTTGGTCAGCCCCAGACTTCTCGTGCTCTGATGTGTCTCACTTGTGTGGACTGGCCAGAAGGTGTTGCAAATCATCCAGTTTGACTCGGTTAGATCAGCTCTGCTCAGCCCTTAACGTCCTCAGTGCTCAACTTTGATGTGCCTGGTCCTTGGTTGGGCTTTGTTAGCCCTTAACGTCCTCAGTGCTAAACTTTGATGTGCTTGGTCCTTAGTTTGGCTCTGGTAGCTCAGCTCTGCTTTCAGCTCAGCTCTTTACATCCTCAGTGCTAAACTTTGATGTGCTTGGTCCTTAGTTTGGCTCTGGTAGCTCAGCTCAGCCCTTCACATCCTCAGTGCTAAACTTTGATGTGCTTGGTCCTTGATTTGGTTTTGTTAGGGCAGCTCTGCTTTCAGCTCAGCCCTTCACATCCTCAGTGCTAAACTTTGATGTGCTTGGTCCTTAGTTTGGTTTTGTTAGGTCAGCTCTGCTTTCAGCTCAGCTCTTTACATCCTCAGTGCTAAACTTTGATGTGCTTGGTCCTTAGTTTGGCTCTGTTAGCTCAGCTCAGCCCTTCACATCCTCAGTGCTAAACTTTGATGTGCTTGGTCCTTGATTTGGTTTTGTTAGGGCAGCTCTGCTTTCAGCTCAGCCCTTCACATCCTCAGTGCTAAGCTTTCATAGAATCATAGAATGGTTTAGGTTGGAAGAGACCTCAAAGATCATCTAGTTCCAACCCCCTGCCTCCCTTTGCCTTTCCTGCCTTCCTTTCCATGCTTGAGCTGCTGGGTGACCAAACTTGAAGCCAGGAGACTTAGTCTTGCCTAAGTCCTGGTTTTCTCATGGCTTGGGCTCTCCAGCATTGTGGCTGGACTGCAAAGAGCTCACTCAATCTCTCCCAGTCCTTTGTAGCACATGTGGCCTAGTCAAGAGGCTTTCTTCTCTCCTGTGGGTGAGGTTTCAGGAGGCAGCTGAGGCAGCTGCTGGTGAAAGGGGCAGGCCTGTGCCTGGGCATATCCTCCATTTGTTTTCCTTCTGTCATCTCTGGGATGTGCTTGATCCATTAGCTCACCAAAGTGGTGAAAACTATTCATTTTTTGTCTTGCTTTGTTTGTTGTGCTACACTTCTGCCACTTTAGTGAGCTAAATTCACTTTCTAAGGGGTCTGATGAATGCCAGAGGTGGTGAAAGGGGAAGGGTAGGTCTGCAGAGCTGGCAGCAAGAGAAGGAGCAGAAACGATGCTGCTTAAATTGAGCTGTTCTGAAACAGGATGGCAGCAGCTGCTGCTGCCTTTGGCATGACTCTGGGAGCACTTGCTGCTTTCAGTGGCCCAGGGGAGACTGACAGAGGGTGCTTGGTTTGGGGATCTCAACAAAGCTCAGGTCTCAGGTACATCATAGAATCAGCCAGGTTGGAAGAGACCTCCAAGCTCCTCCAGCCCAACCTAGCACCCAGCCCTGGCCAATCAACCAGACCATGGCACTAAGTGCCCCAGCCAGGCTTGGCTTCAACACCTCCAGGCACAGCCACTCCACCACCTCCCTGGGCAGCCCATTCCAATGCCAATCACTCTCTCTGACAACAACTTCCTAACAACATCCACCCTGAACCTGCCCTGGCACATCTTGAGGCTGTGTCCCCTTGTTCTGTCCCTGGCTGCCTGGCAGCAGAGCCCAACCCCACCTGGCTACAGCCTCCCTGCAGGCAGCTGCAGGCAGCAATGAGCTCTGCCCTGAGCCTCCTCTGCTGCAGGCTGCACCCCCCCAGCTCCCTCAGCCTCTCCTCACAGGGCTGTGCTCCAGGCCCCTCACAGCTTTGTCGCCCTCCTGTGGACACGTTCGGTACTGCAACATCTCCTTTGAATTGAGGAGCCCAGAACTGGACACAGCACTCAAGGTGTGGCCTGAGCAGTGCTGAGCACAGGGGCAGAAGCAGCTCCCTTGTCCTGCTGCCCACACTGCTCCTGAGCCAGCCCAGGATGCCATTGGCCTTCTTGCCCACCTGGGCACTGCTGCCTCATCTTCAGCTGCTCTCTCCCAGCACCCCCAGCTCCCTCTCTGCCTGGCTGCTCTCAGCCACTCTGGCCCCAGCCTGTAACACTGCTTGGGGTTGTTGTGACCAAAGTTCAGAACCCTGCACTTGGCCTTGTTTAATCTCATCCCACGTTGATATGAGCAGCTCAGGATCGCTTCTCAGTGGCTGTCCAGAACTGAAACACGAAGGATAGAGGGAAGTGTGGGTTTGACACCCCTAGCTTCAGGGCAGAAGTCAGTGTATTTGGGGCTGCCAAGAGGCATGACATGGTGCAATGATGGATGTTACTGTCTAAACTCTACCCAAGCTCATTTCTTCCTTGCCTTTAGCCAAGAAAGTCATGATGCTGAGGGCTGCTGTTAGAGGAGGAGCTCAGAGGCTGTATTTGAGCTTGAAGCTTCAGAACCTGTTAAAGTGGCATTCCTGTATAAACTCATCTGACATATGCCAAGGGAACTCAAATTTCTGTGCCTTTCCGGGGTCCTTTCTGTTCTTTTCCAGCACCTGTAACCTTCTTTCCCCACACCCCTCTCTTTTTTTTCCCTTAAGAAGGATGTTTGAACCAGCTGCATTGATAACCATTTTGTCTCCTGGGCCCATAAATGATAACTCCCATACTACACTGACCTGTCACAGTGACATAGGTACGCAAATATCAGTGCCAAAGATGTTTCCCCCTCTTCACCTAATACAGGTACCTAAGAACTTCTCACTTGTCCAAGTGTTAAATGGACTCTGTGAAGATGCTGAGCAGGAAAACACAAAGCTGCTAAACATCCCTCCTGTTATTTGGGGTGGCATAAGTTTGGAATGAGAAGGATGAGCAACCTCTCTGGATGTTTTGACATGAATAATAAATGACATCTCTTTGGTGGAGGAGAGGGAGGGAGAGGAAGTAAGCAAGAAGCACCAGGCAGAGTGTGAAAGAGCTAGCCAGCTTCTCCTTAACTTCATCTGATGTCACTTGGGCCCCTTGGGGGCTGTATTCATGCACCTGATGCAATCAGCCACACCAATGACTTCAAGCCTGAGACTTGCACCGAGGACTTCAAGCCTGAGAGTTACACCCATCTACATCAGGAGATGGAAATGTTCCTCAAAGCATGCTTGGCTCTTTGGGCTTTGACCTTTAAGCTCCTCTACTTTGTCATTTGTTTTCTGACTGGTCCTCTTTGTGTGATGTAATTCTAACTGCTGTAGCAGTTGGCTTGCAGTCTAGGAGATGAAGCAGAGGTGACTCTGAAAATAATCAGTGAAGGGAGCAACTATTTGAGCTAGAAAATTCAGCTGATTTTGCTCCAAATCTTAATTCTGGACCATCTCCCTTCTTCTTGGTATTATTATTATTACTATCATCATCATTGACATTGGTATCATTATTAACATTGTTATCATTCTTATCGTTATTCTTATCATCATCTGAGGGCATAGAGGGCACTGTCAGCAAGTTTGCTGATGACTCCAAGCTGGGTGGAGTGGTTGCCACACCAGGAGGCTGTGCTGCCATTCAGCCAGATTTGGATAGGCTGGAAGGGTGGGCAGGGAGACACTGAATGAAGTTCAACAAGGGCAAGGGGGGAATCTGGCACCTGGGAAAGAACAACCTCAGGGATCTGGATAGGTTGAGGACTGAGCTGCTGGAAGGCAATGAAAGGGAAAAGGATTTGAGAGTCTTAGTGCATGGGAGGTAAGGAGGGGGGTGGGGACAGGCTCTGCTCACTGCTCCCTGGGACAGGACAAGCAGCAATGGATGGAAGCTGCAGCACAGCAGGTTCCAGCTCAGCACCAGGGGGAACTTCTTGCCTGGAAGGGTCCCAGAGCCCTGGCACAGGCTGCCCAGAGAGGTTGTGGAGTCTCCTTCTCTGTAGGCTTTCAAGACCTGTCTGGATGTGTTCCTCTGTGACCTGAGATGGATTACAGGCTCACAGGATGTCAGGGGTTGGAAGGGACCCAAAGAGTTCATCGAGTCCATGCCCTCTGCCAATGCAGGACCATCCAATCTAGCTCAGGTCACAGAGTCTGGTCCTGCTCCATCAGGGGGGTTGGTTGGACTCGATGATCTCTTTGGGTCCCTTCCAACCCCTGACATCCTGTGACATCCTGTGATCTGTTAGCACTAATTCCCAGTTTAACTGTGTCCCTCCTTCTGAAAACTAAGAACAGCACATTCCTGGGAGTTAAGTTTCTGAGAAGCCAGGGCAGCAGCAGCAAATGGCCCTTCTGCAGTGCTGGGAGGGAGCTTGTGAGAGAAAATGAATGTTCCCTGGCGTTCTCTCCCCCTCCATTGTAGCACAACTGGCACCCACACAAAGGTTTACATCTGTATTAAAGATGTTGGCGACTGCTGAGTGCATGATCCGTGGATGGCCATTATCATCTGCAGAGAGTTAGTGCTCTGAGCATGTAATCAATCAGATTCTGCTCGTGTCAGGAGCTGGCCAGCTCATTACAGCCCATATCATGTTAACCCTTGCAGTGGAGTGATCAAAGGCAGAAATGCTCTGGAACAGGCCAAGCAGTTCTCCAGTCTACCTACTTCTTTTCTTTTTTGCCTGACAACCCCTTAGACACAGAGATTTGTTGGACACCAACCCAGACAGCTTGAACACTCAGGCTTAGCCACTCGTGTCTAGCTACAGAATCACAGGGCCTTAGAAGTTGGAAGGGATCTTCAGAGATCACCAAGCCCAACCCCTCTGCCAAGGCAGCATCACCCAGGGGAGTCCATCACTATGCCAGAGATGAATTGGAAGATATTACTTCAGTTGCCACCACAAGTCTAAAACCAATGAGTGACACAAGTCTAGAATCACAATGAGTGACACAAGTCTAAAACCAATGAGTGACACAATCTGAAACCCAAATGAGTGACACAATCTGAAACCCAAATGAGTGAAACAAGTCTAAAACCAATGAGTGACACAATCTAAAACCCAAATGAGTGACACAAGTCTAAAACCAATGAGTGACACAATCTAAAACCCAAATGAGTGACACAAGTCTAAAACCAATGAGTGACACAATCTAAAACCCAAATGAGTGACACAAGTCTAAAACCAATGAGTGACACAATCTAAAAACCAAATGAGTGACACAAGTCTAAAACCAATTAGTTACACAAGGCTAAAACTAATTACTGACACAAGTCTAAAACCAAAGAGTGGCATCAATCAAAAACCCCAGGGACAGTCACATCAAAAGGGTCTGTTGGGACTAAGCATTAGAATCACAGAATGGTAGAGGCTGGAAGGGACCTCCAGAGATCATCCAGTCCAATGCCTCTGCCAAGGCAGCATCACCCAGAGGAACCCATCACAATACCAGAGATAAATTGGAAGATATTACTTCAGTTGCCACCACAACCAGAGAGGTTGTGGAGTCTCCTTCTGTGGAGAGTTTCCAACCCCTCCTGGCTGCATTCCTGTGTGGCCTACCCTGGGTGATGCTGCCTTGGCAGGGAGGTTGGAGTGGATGATCTCTGGAGGTCCCTTCCAACCTCTAAGCTTCTGTGATTCAGGGCCTGGCTTAGTCTGTGCAGTTGCAGTGGACAAAGTTCTGTGGTTCTCACCCTTCTGTCTTCTGGCCCTTGGTAAGAGATCCCCATCCCACTCGATGAGCATAAATCATTCAGTCATAAGGCTGTGTGACTGTGCCTGTGAGGAGGTCTGGATGCCTATAAACAGCTGGGGAACCTCTGGAAACAGCCTTAATTCTTACACTGAGACGATGACATCTTTGAAACTCCAGTCAGGCTTTGAAGCTGACAGTAGCAAATCTGAAGCTTCTGGAACTGCAGCCCCAGCCCCTGGCACAGATGCCTGAGTCTTCATCCTGCCTTTGGTTCCTAACTGTTGGCACAGTGAGTTATAGGAATTCCAAGAATAAGAAAATCCTAAACTAAACAAGTAAAATGGCACTATAAATAACCTTAAATCTCCATTGTGACTAAATTAAGTGAAGCAAGAAGTTCCTAAACACATTTCCATCCATGGCTGCAGCCTCTCTTCAGTTTTATGTGGAGCAGGAAGCTGCAGTTGAAAGCAGGCAGAAGACAAAAGTCTCTGCCTGAGCCAAAGATGTGGCACAGCTGGGGGAAGAAAGGGAGCAAATATAAATCTCAGGGGAAGGATTGCTCCAGAGGCACTAAATTAAAGAGGAAATTTGCTGTGTGGTACCAATATGACCTTAGCTGAATTCTTTACATGGCCTTATCTGCCTGCTGTTCAAAAAGACCAAATCCAAAGTGAGATTCCAGCTGAAACAGGTGCAGAGAATGGTCAGAGGGCTGGAGCACCTCTGCTAGGATGGGCTGAGAGAAAAGAAGGCTCCCAGGAGATCTTATTGTGGCCTTCCAGTGTCTGAAGAAAGCTGGGGAGGGACTTTTTAGAGTGTCAGGTAGTGACACTTTGGCCACAACAAATCCCAAAGCAGTGTTACAGGCTGGGGCCAGAGTGGCTGAGAGCAGCCAGGCAGAGAGGGAGCTGGGGGTGCTGGGAGAGAGCAGCTGAAGATGCGGCAGCAGTGCCCAGGTGGGCAGCAGAGCCAATGGCATCCTGGGCTGGCTCAGGAGCAGTGTGGGCAGCAGGACAAGGGAGGTTCTTGTGCCCCTCTGCTCAGCACTGCTCAGGCCACCCCTTGAGTGCTGTGTCCAGTTCTGGGCTCCTCCATTGCAGAGAGATGTTGAGGTGCTGGAAGGTGTCCAGAGATGGGCAGCAAGGCTGGGGAGGGGCCTGGAGCAGAGCCCTGTGAGGAGAGGCTGAGGGAGCTGGGGGTGTCCAGCCTGCAGCAGAGGAGGCTCAGGGCAGAGCTCATTGCTGCCTGCAGCTGCCTGCAGGGAGGCTGTAGCCAGGTGGGGTTGGGCTCTGCTGCCAGGCAGCCAGGGACAGAACAAGGGGACACAGCCTCAAGCTGTGCCAGGGCAGGTCTAGGCTGGAGGTATTTACTGGGAGATGGGGGTGGAAGATGGAGTGGCACATGTCACACCTCACAGCTGCTGAGTGACTTTCAGCTCCCTGTGTTTTTCTACTCCTGCTGCCTTAAAGAAAAGCCTTCCCAAACCCAGATCTTCACCTAGCCAGCACCGTTTCTGCTGGAGCCTGAAGGTTTGTTTGGCCTCGGAGAGCACTGATTCATTATACACAAGGTTCATCAGAGCATTGTTCTGCAGTTATAGCTGGGGGGGGGAACTTAAGTCAGTTTCCTGCCTGATTTTTTTCCCCCTCTTTTTTCACCCCCTCTTTTCTTATGTGGCAAAAGGCTTCAGGTTTCATCTCCAGCTTTGATCACAGTGCTAGAGCTGGGGCAGAGCTGGCTGCAGTGAGAGCTGCCGGTGCGGTACCGACGTACGGCAGGGCTGGAGTGGAAGCTCCTTTCAACCTCCAAGTGGAAAAATGCTTCTTGCATCAGCGTCTTTGTGTCAGGATTGCACTGACTGCATGGAAAGGGGTGAGAGAGCAGACAGCTCTGACAGTGTTACATTCCAGAGGCTGTCTTCTGAAGACATCTTTCAAGCACTTGGCATCGTTGGGTTTGTAATGTCTCTGAGAACAGAGAGAAACTCAGGAGGTTGCAGCCAGAGCCAAGTGCAAAACTGATGAAGCTGTTTCAACGGGGGTGGAAAAGAAATGATTTCCCTGGGAAAGCTCAGGGAGGCTTTCCTTGGGAAGGAGACTTTCATTGGGAAGAAGACCTTCCTTGCCCAACTCAAGAGCTGCCTGGATGTGTTCCTGTGTGATCTGCTCTAGGTGCTGCTGCTGCTCTGGCAGGGGAGGTTGGAGTGGATGAGCTTTCCAGGTCCCTTCCAACCCCTCACATTCTGTGGCTCTGTGATGTCTTGTCTCAAACATTAAAGCCAACAATGCACTCTGTGCTTCACACTGGATTCAGCTGGATTTTGCAGGACCCCTAACCTGCCTCAGGACTGTGAAAAGGGAAGCAGAGAGAAAGCCCTGAAATATGAAGTCCGGATGCTCTGCTATGGCCAAGGAGCAAAAAGGATGCCCAAGGGAGGAAGTGTTGAGCTGCCTTGAGCTGGGATGCAGTGTTCCTGCATCCAGACCCTTGGAGGGACTTCCAGCACATTTCAGGCTGTTTGGGGTTATGTATTATCTGGCCCTGGACCCGAGAGGCCAATAAAGCAGCTGGGAATCAGCTTAGAGAAATCCTATCTCCTGTGGAAGCAGCAAGAAGAAGAAGGAGGGGAAACTCTGAACCTCAGTTCTCATTTACTACTGAGCACTCCTCCACAGCCACACCCTTGCAGGCTGGCTCTGGCAGGCTCCAAGAGGAAAAAGCTTTGAACTGTGCAGCTACACCCTCTAGATTTAGTAGCCAGATGTCAAGGAGGGATATTATGGTTACTAGGAAGGAAAATAAATGGCAAGAGGAAGGTATTGAGAAGACAAGGCGTGAAAAAGACAAGGTGAAACATGCAAGGGACTACTGATAGAAGGGACAAGTGGGATCTACTCAAAAGAGTCCAAGGGAGGAACACGAAACTGCACCAGTACAGGCTGGAGGTGATCTGCTGGAGAGCAGCCCTGTGGAGGGGGACCTGGGGGTGCTGGTGGCCAGTAAGTTATCTGTGGCACAGCAATGTGCCCTGTGGCCAAGAAGGCCAATGGGGTCCTGGAGGGTATTAAGAAGAGTGTGTCCAGCAGATCCAGGGATGTTCTCTTCCTCCTCTACTCTGCCCTGGTGAAGCCTCACTTAGAACATTGCATCCAGTTCTGGGCTCCCCAGTTCAAGAGATCTACTCTTCAACACAAGACAGGGATCTGCTGGAGAGAGTCCAATGCAGGGCTCCAAAGATGCTGCAAGGGCTGGAGCACTGCCTGAGGATGAGAGGCTGAGGGACCTGGGGCTGTTTGGTCTGGTGAAGAGAAGACTGAGAGGAGATCTAATCAGTGTTTATAAACATCTCAGGGCTGTGGGCCAAGAGGGAGGGGGCAAAACTCTTCTCAGTTGCACCTTGGGATAGGACAAGGAGTAAGAGATGGAAGAGCATAGGAACCACCTCAACATGAGCAAGAACTTCTTGAGTGTAAGGGTCCCAGAGCCCTGGCACAGGCTGCCCAGAGAGGCTGTGGAGTCTCCTTCTCTGGAGCCTTTCCAGCCCTGTCTGGATGTGTTCCTGTGTGACCTGTGCTGGATTCTCTGCTCCTGCTATTGCAGGTGGATTAGACTGGAAGATCTATGGAGGTGTTCCCACCCCTAGCATCCTTTGATCCTGTGGGCAGAGGAAGACACAGGCTGCTTAAGGCAGCTCCATCTATTTCAGACTTGCCTTGCTTTAGTCAGCTCCACCTATTTCAGTCTTGCCTTGCTTTAGTCAGCTCCATCTATTTCAGACTTGCCTTGCTTTAGTCAGCTCCATCTATTTCAGACTTGTCTTGCTCCTTACCCTGCAGTTGTTATTGTGAGAAATAAAGGAGTGAAAATGATCAGGAGCATGTAAAATATACTCTACATTCTACAGCAGCTCTGCTATGAGGGCAGGCTACAAGAGGTGGGGGTCTGCAGCCTGAAGAAGAGAAGGCTTTGAGGAGACCTTGCAGTGGCCTGAAGGGATCCTACAGGAAGGCTGGGGAGGGACTATTGATAAGGTCTTGTAATGACAGGATGAGGAGGAATGGGTTTAAACAGGCAGAGAGGAGATTGAAAGTGGCTGTGAGGAAGTTGTTTGCAGTGAGGGTGGTGAGACACTGGCACAGGTTTGCCAGGGAGGTTGTGCAGCACAGAAGCACAGAATGGGATCAAAGATCCCATTCTGTGCTTCTGTGCTCCACAACCTCCCTGGAAGAGTTCAGGATCAGGCTGGATGTGGCTTTGAGCAACCTGTTCTCGTGGGAGGTGTCCCTGCCTATGGCACAGGTGGTTTGGAAGTGGCTGAGCTTTGAGCTCCCTTCCAACCTAACCTGTTCCGTGATTCTATGTTTCTGAGATGTTTCTTTTTCCTCCATACTCTTTTCATAGGAAGGAAAAGTTGGTTGGGGGAATTTCTGGGAAGGAAAGCCTGCTTCAGCCATCAGAAACAGTGATTGGAACTCTCAGCCTACTGCTCTCTGAAGCCAGGCAGCTTTTCTGTGCAAATGAGTTTGAGTTCATGGACAACTGCTGTGTGTTTGGATCCTAGCTAAGAGTTCCTATTTGGAACTGTACTACCTGGCTCCTTGCTGAGAGTTTCCACCAGTCAGGATGGCTTTATACCCAGAAAAATGCAGTGATGGCTCTGGTCTGTGCTGCACTATGCTAATGCATTTGAATTGCTCTACCAGGAAGCTAAGTCTAGAGCTAAGGAGTTGCCTCTTTTTCCATCCACTTTTGCCTTCCTTTGACGTTTTTCCCTCCAGAGCTAGGTCCATGCCCACACATTAATGGACAGGACAGCCCTTCTCTCTTGCACACAGGACAGCAATGGTGGTGGTTTAACTTCTTCACCTTAGTTTCTCTTTGGGAATGCTAATATGATCTGTGCTCAATGATAATAAAGGGATTGAAAGAGCTGGGGCTGTTTAGTTTGAATAAGGGGAGGCTGACGGCAGAGCTCATTGCTGTCTGCAGCTACCTGAGAGGAGGTTGTGGAGAAGTTGGTGCTGGTCTCTTCTGGCAGGGAATTAGGGATAGAACAAGAGGGAATGGCCTCAAACTGAAGCTGGGTAGGTTCAGATTGGACATCTGTGCTATCCCAAGCACAGCTCCAGGCTGGGTGGGGAATGGCTGAGAGCAGCCCTGAGCAGAAGGTGCTGGGGGTCTGGGGTGATGAAAAGCTCCACAGAAGCCTGCAGTGTGAGTGCAGCCCAGACACAACCCTGTGCTGGGTGCAGCAAGAGCAGTGCTTCTGTGCTCCACAACCTCCCTGTGCAACCTGTGCCAGTGTCTCACCACCCTCACTGCAAAGAACCCTTTCCTAACATCCAGTATAAATCTCCCCTCTGCCACTATTTAACCCGTTCCTCCTCCTGCCATGACAAGACCTTGTCAATAGTCCCTCCCCAGCCCTCCTGGAGCCCACTTCAGATCCTGGAAGGCCACTCCAAGCTCTCCTGGAAGCCTTCTCCAGGCTGCAGAGCCCCAGCTCTCTCAGACTGTCTTCAGGGCAGAGCTGCTGCAGTCCTCTCAGCATCTTGGTGGCCTCCTCTGGACTGGCTCAAACTGATCCATGTCCTGCTTGTGCTGGGGGCTCCAGAACTGCACCCAGGACTGCAGGTGGGGTCTGAAGAGAGCAGAGTAAAGGGGCAGAATCCCCTCCCTTGGGCCCTGCTGCCCACACTGCTCTTGCTGCTGGTCAGAGGGGGTCTGGGGAGAGCAGAGCCAAGGGGCAGAATCCCCTCCCTTTCCTTCCTGGCCAGACTGCTCTTGCTGCAGCCCAAGGGGCGTCTGAGGAGAGCAAAGGGGCAGAATGCCCTCCGCTGCCCTGCTGCTCCTGCTGCAGCCCAGCACGTGGTTGCTGTCTGGGCTGCTTGCACAGTTGTTTCAGCTAAAGATCAGGATGGACACCAGTAACCCTGCACAGACAGCTGCTCCACATGGCCTATTTACTCTTGTTCTGGAGAGCCTTGTCATAACAGTGCAAAATGTACAGAGGCATTCCTCTTGTGTGAGTTTAACAGATGACAGAACTCACTGGTGCTAAGAGCTGCTTGTATGGGAGCTGTCAGAAGGGTGAGATCATCCTTCTTTCTCACTTGAAGCTGACCTGTTTCCTCTAGAAAACGCTGTAAGCATAATTTCCATTGCAGTCCTGCTCTGAGCTTTACCTGCAAGCACCAGAAAGAGAAGAATATTTCAAGACAGGGAGAGTTTCATCCCTTTCTCCATGCTGGAAAACACTACACATCCTGACATTCCACATCAGAGGGAAAAGGGGGAAGGAAAAGAAGAGAGGATGAGTTTAGCAGGCATCTATTTCTCAGCAGTCTGCTAAGCAACATTCATAGCACCCCAAGTGACAGCCATCAGGAATGTTTGACCTGACTTGCTCCATGTACTACTCACCTCAGTAAATTCTGCTGCCACAGCCCACAAGCCACTTCGGTTTATTTTCAGCCATAATATCATAGAATCATAGAACCAGCCAGGTTGGAAGAGAGCTCCAAGCTCATCCAGTCCAACCTAGCACCCAGCCCTGTCCAGTCAACCAGACCATGGCACTGAGTGCCTCATCCAGGCTTTGCTTGAACACCTCCAGGGATGGTGACTCCACCACCTCCCTGGGCAGCCCATTCCAATGGCTTGAACTGGGCAGCCCAAAACTGAGCACAAGAGTCCAGGTGAGGCCTGACCAGGGCAGAGTAGAGGGGGAGGAGAACCTCCCTGTGATTTCAGTCCTCCAAAAGCATGTTCCTAACTTCTCTCCTGTGTGTCTCCAATAGCGTGTCCCAGCTTCTCTCCTGAACTGGAGGATGCCCTTCTCTTCACCTTTGCAGCTCTGCCCAGTCAGCAGCTTCTGCTCTTTGCTTTTATTTGATCCAAATGTTCTCAGCTGCCAGTTGGTTCTTCCATCCCTGCCACTGAATCACAAGGCAGGCGAGGGCTGTGCCTGCGCCTCAAGACCTGCTTAGTCAAAGGAAATGAAATGCAAGATAATGAATAAAAACTCACTGAGGTTTTGGGTTGGTTTTTTGTTTAAGAAAATCAGCCTGGTGAGGTTCATTTGAAGAACAGATTCTTGTGTGTGTGTGTGTTTGTGTCCAGGTTTATGTTTAAAAACAGCAGAAGGGATGCCAGAGTTGCAGGAATTATTTCAGGAGACGCTCATGAATTCTTCAGATGCGACTTTGAAGCTCTTCCCAACCTTTGGAAAAGCATAAGTAATAAAACTGGGTGGGTTCAGTGCCTCAGATGGAATCTCCTAGAGGTTAAATCCATCCACCAAGGTGTTTCATATCTGCTAGAAGCCAAAAAGGCTGTGCAAAACTGCAAGCCCAACCTGCGAGGTGCTTGTTAAGCCTGGGCAGAAATCAGTGTCGAATGTTCTTTAAGCTGCCTCTCATCATCACTTGTTGGCTCCACTCCTGCAGGACCTCCTACCAGGAGCTCTTGGCTGTGTTCTGAAATAATACTCTTAGCCATAGGTGGCAAAGGGCTGCAGCTGCTGCCTGCTGTTTGTGTGAGGCTTCAACACCAGTGGAAAAGTCTTGCAGCTCCTCTGAACTGCTCATTAAAGGGCTGTGGAGATTCGCTGCAGTCACCTCAGCTGAACCACAGAACCACAGAGTGTGAGGGGCTGGAAGGGACCTCCAAAGCTCATCCAGACCAACCCCCCTGCCACGGCAGCAGCACCCAGAGCAGAGCACACAGGAACACATCTGGGCAGCTCTTTGATACCTCCGAAGAAGGATACTCCATAACCCTCCTGGGCAGCCTCTTCCAGGCTTCTGTCACACTCACAGGGAAAAAATTCCTCCTCATGTTTCCATGGAACTTCCTCTGCCTCAGCTTGCACCCAGTACCCCTTGTCCTGTCCTTAGGCATCACCCAGCAGAGCCTGGCTCCATCTTTCTGAAGCAGCAATCCAGCCAGGGAGCATGGGGTTTAGGGGGGAGGGAGATTAGCATCCTGTGCTTCTCTCTGAAACGTGGCACACCAAGGAATAACCTTGGATCTCCCAGCCAGAAACATGGGAGCAGGAGAGGTATTCTCACCACTAGCCACTGTGAGTAGGGACTGATGGGTGAGAAGCTCTACAGGAGCTGCCAGTGTGCACTTGCAGCACAGAGAGACAACCAAAGCCTGGGCTGCAGCAAAAGCAGTGTGGGGAGCAGGGTGAGGGAGGGGATTCTGCCTCCCTGCACCTGTCTAGTGAGACCTCACCTGGAGCACTTTGTCCAGGTCTGGAGCCACTGTGACAGGGAAGATCTGGAGGTGCTGGAAGGTGTCCAGAGAAGGGCCATGAGGATGATTAGAGGGCTGGAGCTGCTCTGCTGTGAGGACAGGAGAGACTTTGGGCTGTGCAGTCTGGAGAAGGCTCTGAGGAGACCTCCTTGTGGCCTTCCAGTATCTGAAAGGGGCTACAAGAAAGCTGGGGAGAGACTTTTTAGGGTTATCAGGTAGTGACAGGGCTGGGGGGAATGGATCCAGAGGAGGGAGGACTGAGATTGGATGTTAGGAAGAAGTTCTTCAGCATGAGGGTATTGAGAGCCTGGCACAGGTTGCTCAGGGAGGTGGTGGAAGCCTCATCCCTGGAATCCTTTAAAGCCAGGCTGGATGTGGCTGTGAGCAACCTGCTCTAGTGTGAGGGGTCCCTGCCCATGGCAGGGGGGTTCCAACTGGATGATCCTTGAGGCCCCTTCCAGCCCTGACAATTTCATGATTTTATGATTCTGACTTCTCCTTGATTGTCCATGCCTGTGGCAGGGGGATTGGAACTGGATGATCCTCGAGGTCCTTCCTAACCCTGACAATTCTGTGATCCCGTGGAGGCAGTTCTCCAGCAGAGGAGTTGGTGGTGAAGCAGGTCAAGGCAAGTCCTGCAGTTCCAAACCACTGCATGGCTTTAGAGACACTTAACAAAAATCACTTACAGAACTCAGGGTTTGCTCTTGCAACATCTTCTGTAGCTGGCCCTTAACGCACCACTTAGTGTGCCCTTGCAGAGTCAGGGCTGTATATCTGTGTGCATGATTATGAACAGGTTTATTTGTCCAAGGAATAATGAAAACCAATGGCCTGAAACTGAAGCCAGACAAAGTCATATTGAAAACAAGACAGGAGTTAGTGGGTTGTGGGTTGTTTTTTTTTTTCCAACAGGGAAAAGATTAGGCTTTGGAAAATATCATTGTGTGGAATGTTAGTGTCTCCAGCTCTGGACATCTTCAAATCAAACCAGACCCCCAGCAGATCTGTGTGCTGGACTCACCAGAGCTGGGTGCAGATGCCTTAGCCTAGCTCAGCCAGCTGGACCCAGCACAAAAGTAGCCAGGTATGATTTAAAGAGCTGGGAAGTCAGACTCTGTGATCCAGTTCTAGCACATCCTCCTCAGCTGCTGAATATCAGAATCACAGACTGGGCTGGCTTGGAAGGGACCTCCAAAGCTCATCCAGTCCAACCTCCTCTGCACTCAGCAGGGACATCTTCAACTAGAGCAGGTTGCCCATAGCCCTCTCCAGCCTCACCTTCAATATCTCCAGGCATGGGCACACAACCACCTCCCTGGGCAACCTCTCGCAGTGTTCCAGCAGCCTCCTGCTGCAGAACCTGTTCCTAACATCCACTCTCAATCTGCTCTGTTCTAGTTTGAAGCCATTGCCCTCGTCCTGTCCCTGCAGCCCTTTGCAAACACCCTGGAGAAGAGAAGGCTTCCAGGAGACCTTGGAGTGACCATCCAGGATCTGAATAGGGGCTACAGGAGGGCTGGGGAGGGACTATTGACAAGGTCTTGGAATCACAGGAGGAGGAATGGGTTTGAAGTGGCAGAGGGGAGATGGAAAGTGGATGTCAGGAAGAAGTTGTTTGCAGTGAGGGTGGTGAGACACTGGCACAGGTTGAGGATGGTGAGACACTGGCACAGGTTGCCCAGGGAGGTGCTCAGGACCAGGCTGGATGAGGCTTTGAGCAACCTGTTCTAGTGGGAGGTGTCCCTGCCTATGGCACAGGGGGGTTGGAAGTGGCTGAGCTTTGAAGTCCCTTCCAACCTAAGCCGTTCTCTGATTCTGTAGCTACTCTCTGGGTTAAAGCAGTGCAAGAGCTCAGTAAAATGGGACCTAGTGGCAATTTCCATTTAACCTTGGCACTGCCTCTTCCCTGTTTAGGCAATTCTCCCTCTGGGCTCTCCAAGGTCTGTGGCTATAAGCACAGGCTGGACTTGGCAGCAGTGTGCAGTGGAATGTGTTTTTCCAGCAGCCATGGGCTGGCTTTGTGGCTGACTTCTTTGGCAGGCACCGTGGTTGGCTCTGCTGGCAGATAGAGCTTCGTGGGGGCTGCTCTGGGCAACCAGGGCTGCCAGCTCACCTCCTCTCCTGCCCTGGATGCTCTTTGCCTTGAGTCACACTTGTATCTTTATTTTTCCCTTTTCTCTTTCTCTTTTCTTTTCTTTCTCTTTCTCTCTTTCTCTTTCTCTTTCTCTTTCTCTTTCTCTTTCTCTTTCTCTTTTTCTTTTTCTCTTTTTTTTTACGTTTATTTTTCTTTTTCTTTTTCTTTTCCCTTTTTTCTTTCTTTGTTTTTTTTTTCTTTTTCTGTTTCTTTTTTTCTTTTACTTTTCTTTTTTTTCTTTTTTTTCTCTTTCTGTTTCTCTTTTCCTTTTCCTTTTCTTTTTTCTTTTTTTCTTTTGCTTTTTTCTTTTCTTTTTCCTTTTTTATTTCTTTTTGCTTTTTTATTTTTCTTTTCCTTTTTATTTCTTTTTTTCTTTTTTCTTTTTATTTACTTTTTCTTTTTCTTTCTCCTTTTCTTTTTCCTTTTCCCTTTTTCAATTCCTTTTCCTTTTTTTAAATTTTTTTTTCTTTTTTTAATTTTTTGTTTTTCATTTTCTTTTTTATTTTCCTTTTCTCTTTTTTCTTTTTCCTTTTTTTCTTTTCCTTTTTTATTTTCCTTTTTTTTTTTTCCCTTTTCTCTTTTTCTTCTCCTTTTTTCTTTTTCTATTTTCTTTTTTCTTTTCATTTTTTCCTCTTCCCTTTTCCCCTTCTCCTTCTCCTTTTCTCTTTCCAGGGTTGTGTTTGTGAACAAGCTTTCCTAATGGAAACACAGGATATGGCAAAAGCCTTTCCATATTTCAGGGTTTCTGCAAATGCTTCCCTGTAAACCAAGGCTCCATGTGCACATTAGCTCAGAAAAGGAACTGCTGCTGGAGTTGTGCTCATTTCCAAATCAGACTGCTGGGCTGGGGACCTTCTGTGGCAATTTCTGCCACTGGTATTGGCAAAAATAATGCCTGCTGCTGAAGTGAGACCTTGATCTGCAAAGGCATTTAGGTGACCAACCATTCTGTAGGTGCCTCATTTTCACTGCCTCACATCCAGTGCACTAACTGCTTTTAAGGATGTAGAGCTGAGTCTTGCCGACAGCCAGAGCCAGGAGCAGCTGGGCAGTTAGCATGGTGGTGGCATTACAGAATCAAACACAGTGCCAGCAGCTGGAAGGGACCTGCAAAGCTCATCCACTCCAACCCCCCTGCCATAGCAGCAGCACTCACAGCAGATCACACAGGAACATATCCAGGCAGTCCTTGAAGATCTCCAGAGAGGGAGACTCCACAGCCCCCCTGGGCAGCCTCTGCCAGGCTTCTGTCACCCTCACAGGGGAAAAATCCCCCTCATGTTTCCATGGAACTTCCTCTGCCTCAGCTCCCACCCAGTGCCCCTTGTGCTGGCACTGGCATCACCCAGCAGAGCCTGGCCCCAGCCTCCTGCCACTCACCTGCACATCTTTAGAACCATCCATGAGGGCCCCCTTAGGCTCCTCCTCTGCCAGCAGCACAGCTCCAGCTCCCTCAGGCTCTGCTCCTAACAGAGATGTTCCATTTCTTTCATCGTCTCCGTGGCTCTGTGCTGGACTCCCTCAAGCAGCTCTCTGAGGTCCTTCTTGAACTGAGGGGACCAGACCTGTACACAGTATTGCAGATGTGGCCTCAGTAGGGCAGAGCAGAGGGGCAGGAGAACCTCTCTTGACCTACTACTCACAGCCCTTCTAACCCACCCTAGGATTCCCTTGGCATTCTTGGCCACCATTCTTGGCACATTGCTGGCTCATGCTCAACCTCCTACCCTCTAGGACCCCCAGGTCGTTTTCCCCTTCGCTGTTCTCCAGCAGGTCAGTCCCCAACCTGTACTGCTCCCTGGGTTTTTTCTCTCCCAGGTGCCAGACCCAGGGCCCTTGCCCCTGTTGAACTTCACTCAGTGTCTCCCTGCCCAGCTCTCAGCCTGTCTCAGTCTCTCTGAATGGCAGCACAACTCTCCTGTGTCTCAGCCACTCCACCCAGCTTGCTGCCCTCAGCAAACTTGCTGGCAGTGCCCTCTGTGCCCTCCTCCAGGTCTCTGATGAATATATTGAATACTGCTGGTCCCACTACTGATCCCTGAGGGACTCCACTGGTTACAGGCCTCCAACTGGACTCCATCCCTTTGGCCACAACTCTCTGACTGCTTTGCTTCAACCAGTTCCCAATCCACCTCAGTCCTCCATCATCCAGATCCCCTAAGGTTAAGTGCTGTTAAGTGGCTAACTCAGAGGGGTGAGTCAGCACTTGCCTTCAGCACTGGGATTGATGACTTTCACATTGTCCAGCAGGAATAGCTGGCAAGCTCTCTTGCCAGCCAGCCAGCCCCAGACTAACGTGGCTTTGTTCAGTGGTGTGTCTCCAGCTTGCTCTCAAAGTCCTTAGGAGCAACAAGACCCCTGCTGCTTTTCTTCAGCTTTGCAAAGCTCATCATGAAGAATTCCCCTCCCCACCCCAGTTTGTCCATTTTCTGCCTTTTCAATTGCACCTCCTTGTTTGAGCCTGCTTAGTTACACCCTTCCTTGGTGTTTACAGGCTTCAGATGCTTGCAGTGGTTAACATCTGGCTGTGGGACACTGTGCAGACAATCAAACATCATTCCTTTGGTGCCTCCTCGTAAATCAGCCCCTCCAGCTGCTCAGACACTTGGATGGCTCTCTTTATTTTTCACATGCTCATCATTCTGTAGCTGTCTCTGTCTGGTGTTAAAGTACCCAGAACTGTGCAGACTCCTGTGCACACAATGCCCCCAGAGCAAGGCTGAGTCACTCACTCGCTGGTAGGGTTCCTGTGGCCCATGCACAGCTGGCAGTGAATGCCAGTTTGGGGCTCTGGCTGACATCTGCTGCTTCTCTGCTTTGCAGCACATCTTCCCTTGTGCTTAAAGCAGAACAACTTTTTGGGGGCTGTTTGAAAGCTTGAACTAAGGAATCTCTGACACTTTAAACCTTTAGCATCACAGGATCACAGGATGTTAGGGACTGGAAGGGACCTCCAGAGATCTTTGGGATCATGTACTAGACCTAGTGCAGGTTGCACAGGGACACATCCAGACAGGGCTGGAAAGGCTCCACAGAAGGAGACTCCACAGCCTCTCTGGGCAGCCTGTGCCAGGGCTCTGGGACCCTTACACTCAAGAAGTTCTTGCTCATGTTGAGCTGGAACTTCCTGGGCTGCAGTTTCCATCCCTTGTCCTATGGCAGGGCACAGATGAGCAGAGGCTGTCCCTGTCCCTCCCTTCCTGCCCCCCATCCCTCAGCTCTTGATGGGCATTGCTCAGAAACCATAGCCCCAAGCACCACATCCAAACCACCATGAAACACATCCAGGCTGGGTCACTCCACCATCTCCCTGGGCAGCTCATTCCAAGGCCCTGACCACTCTCTCCATGACAAACTTCTTCCTAATGTCCAATCTAACCCTCCCCAGGCTCAGCTTGAGGCCATTCCGCCTTGTTCTGGCTCCAGTTCCCTGTGAGCAGAGCCCAGCAGCAGCCTCTGCACAGTGTCCCTTCAGGTAGCTGCAGCCAGCAATGAGCTCTGCCCTCAACCTCCTCTGTTCCACACTGTCCAGCCCCAGCTCCCTCACTCTCTCCTCAGCAGATTTCTTCCCCAGGCCCTTCACAGCTTCCTTGCCCTCCTCTGCACTGCCTCCAGCACCTCCACAGCTCTCTTGCATTGAGGTGCCCAAAACTGAACACAGCACTCAAGGTGTGGCCTCAGCAGAGCAGAGTCCAAGGGCACAATTCCCTCCCTGCTGCTGCTGGCCACAGCATTTCTGATCCCAGCCAGGATGCCATTGGCTTTCTTGGCCACCTGGGCACACTGCTGGCTCCTATTCAGCTGCTTGTGCACTACAGCCCCCAGGTCCCTTTCTGTCAGCAGCTTTCCAGCCACACTGCCCCAAGCCTGTAGTGCTGCTTCCAAGTGCAGGACCTGGCATTTGGCCCTGTTGAAACTCATCCCATTAATGTTGACACATTGGACCAGCCTATCCAAGCCCCTCTGTGGAGCCTCTCTACCTTCATTCAAATCAACACTGACATTCAAATCAACACTTGGGGTCATCTGAATCTTGTTGATGACCTACTTGATCTTTGGGATCCGTTCCAGCCCTGACAACTCTCTGACTCTAAGATGCTGACAATAAGCAGTGCTGTTAATTCAATCAGAAGGGCTCTGTGCATGCCAGAGCCCAGCTGCTGGCAGAGGGCAATGGCAGTAGTGCTGTGCTGATTTGCACCAGCTGCTCCGTGATCATAGAATCACAGAATGGTTTAGGTTGGAAGGGACCTCAAAGATCATCCAGTTCCAACTCCCTCTTTGCCATAGGCCATGCAGATAACTGAGTTTGAAGAATACAGATCTGTGGTGCAAATTTCTGCCCTTGCCATGTGTGCCCAAAGATTTCCTCTGAACCAATTGCACTTGAAATATATATGAACCAATTCCAAAGAGTCCCAGCAGGGAAAAACAGAGCAGGGTGAGATGAAAAGGCTGCAAAAGTGCCCTGGAAATGCAGTGAGAAGTTGTTTCTTTCCAAGTTGCATTTAGAATACTCAAATGTTGGAGGGAGGTGGGGTGGGGGGAAGGGAGGGGTGGCTGTAGGTACTGAGCAAGGAATTTGTGGTTTCACTGATACTTCAATCCCATATTCGAGCTGGTGTCAGGAGAAGCAGGGAGACATCGTGGTGAAACTGCTACCCAAGTCTAGGAGGTGTTTAGTGGTCTGGGAAATGGTCCAAAGTGGATATTCAAAGAAGCAAAGAGAGTCAAATATAGCATATCACTGGAAGTTTCAGAAGCATTCCAGCTTCCCATGAAAGGATTGGGATGGAATGAAGGTGTAAGTGCAGGCACACAGAGCATTCAATAAGAGAATCACAGAATCAAGCAGGTTGGAAGAGACCTCCAAGCTCATCCAGCCCAACCTAGCACCCAGCCCTGGCCAATACCCCGTGCCAGGACAAGGGGCAATGGGTGAAAGTTGAGGCAGAAGAAGTTGCATGGAAGCACAGGGAGGATTTTTTTTTCCCTGTGAGGGTGACAGAAGCCTGGAAGAGGCTGCCCAGGCTGCCTGTGTTGGGTTTAAGCAGCAAGGTTTTAGCAGGGTGGCTACAGGGGTGGCTTCTGTGAGAATCTGATTGATTCCTGCCAATAGTGAAGGCAGCTAGCTCTAAGATGGATCCACCACTGGCCCAAGCCAAGACCATCGGTGATGCTGGTAGTGCCTCTGGGATAACACAATAAAAGTTGCAACAAATGGCAGCCAGAGGAGAGAGGAGTGAGAACATGAGAGAGAAACGACTCTGCAGACACCAAGGTCAGTGAAGAAGGAAGGGGAGGAAGTGGTCCAGGCACTAGAGCAGGAATTCTCCTGCAGTCCATGATGAAGGCCACCCCTGCAGCCCAGGAAGGGCAGTGATGGAGCAGATATTCACCTGCAGCCCAGGAAGGACCCCATGCTGAAGCAGATGGATACCTGAAGGCAGCTGTGGTCCATGGGAAGCCTATCCTGGAGCAGGCTACTGGAAGGACCTGTGATCCCACGGAGAGAGAAGCCCATGGTGGAGCTGCACACCCCCAGCTCCCTCAGCCTGTCTCTGCAGCAGAGCTGCTCCAGCCCTCTGAGCATTTTCCTGGCCCTCCTCTGGTCCTGCTCCATCAGCTCCAGGTCCTTCCTGTGCTGAGGGCTCCAGAGCTGGATGCAGCACTGCAGGTGAGGTCTGAGCAGAGCAGAGGACAGTGGCACAATCCCCTCTCTGGCTCTGCTGGCAGTGCTGCTTTGGCTGCAGCGCAGGACACACAGAGGAGACACAGCTGATGTCACATTGTCCTTCTTTGTATATGGTTATATCTATTTTAAGATTGGATTCATCTCTCCTGCTTTCCCTTTTTCTACTCTTTCTTTCTGTCCATCTTTGATTCTCTCCTGTGCCTTCCTCCTATTTCCCTCTGATACCCTCTGGCTGTTCCATTTAAGCAAAATTTAGCCTTAGAATCTCCATTTTTTTCCCCCAGCCTGCTTTGGTGTGAGGGAGGTAAGAGAGGGAGGTTTAGATCTGTACTCTTAGATGCATGCCTGAGTTGAATGGAGTTCTTCTTGCTGGGAAAACGAGTTGGATTTTCTTTAGGATGCTTCATGCCTCTGGGGGCAGAGGTTTGCTGTTGGGGCATGGAGAAGGCTGCTGGATCCAGAGGGCAGATATTTGCGTGTCGCTGTGATGTTCCCAGCCAGGAAATCCTTTGAGCTAAGGTTTGTTCTTGCAGCCTGGGGAAAGCTGACAGCTTGGGAGGGTCAGTATTGAGGAGGTCAGTGCCCTCTTTATCGAAGTGCCACCACCTTGGAATGCCATCTGCTGCCTTCAGAAGGCTTTTACACCTCACGTCCTGATGGGACAGAGGACTCCTGGGTTTAATTCTATCTTCTGTTAGAGACCGGGCAGGTGCTCTGCTTGTAGGTGCTATTGCTTGGGCACTTGAGGAGGAAGGTTGTTTGTCTGCAGGTGTGGGTGTTGGGTCCCCATGAAGATGTGGTTTCCCAGCTGCAGGAAAGGCTCCAGCATCACTGAGCTTCTGCTGAAGGGCCAAGAGTGGGCGATACATGGGGGCACACAGAGGACCTGTGCTTGATGACTTGGGAGGTTCAAGGTGGAGCAACTCTCTGCCTGCAAACATAGAAACTGAGAAAGAATGAGAACAACAACAAACAAAAGGCAATAAATCAAATCAGCTTCTCTGGAGTGGTGTTTCAAGGAAAAGAGTAGTTTGGTGTCATAGAATCATAGAATCAGCCAGGTGTAAGAGAGCTCCAGGCTCAGCCAGCTCAAGCTAGCACCCATCCCTGTCCAACCAACCAGACCATGGCACTAAGTGCCCCAGCCAGGCTTGGCTTCAATACCTCCAGGCACAGAGACTCCACCACCTCCCTGGGCAGCCCATTCCAATGCCAATCACTCTCTCTGACAACAACTTCCTCCTCACATCCAGCCTAGACCTCCTCTGGCACAGCTTGAGACTCTGTCCCCTTCTTCTGTTGCTGGGTGCCTGGCAGCAGAGCCCAACCCCACCTGGCTACAGCCTCCCTGCAGGCAGCTGCAGGCAGCAATGAGCTCTGCCCTGAGCCTCCTCTGCTGCAGGCTGCACACCCCCAGCTCCCTCAGCCTCTCCTCACAGGGCTGTGCTCCAGGCCTCTCCCCAGCCTTGCTGCCCTGCTCCAAACACCTTCCAGCACCTCAACAGCTCCTTTGAATGGAGGAGCCCAGAACTGGACACAGCACTCAAGGTGTGTCCTGAGCAGTGTTGAGTACAGGGGCAGAATAACCTCCCTCATCCTACTGGCCACACTGCTCCTGATCCAGGTGATCAAAGATCCCATTCTGTGCTTCTGTGCTCCACAACCTCCCTGGAGGTGTTCAGGACCAGGTTGGATGAGACCTTGAGCAACACGTTCTAATGGGAGGTGTCCCTGCCTGCGGCAGGGGGTTGGAACTGGCTGAACTTTGAGGTCCCTTCCAACCTAAACCATGCTCTGATTCCCACAGCAGTACCTCCTGGCAAGTGTTCTTGCTGTTCCAGTGTAACTGTAATCTCATCTTCAATATTATCTGCTGCTGCCAGGGTCAGTACAGAAGGAAATGCTCTGTTGCCATCATTCCAGAGGTTTTCCACAATGTCTCTTTCAGCCTTCTGGGAAATGTGAACTTCTGAGTCCTTATTCAAACGTTTATCAGGATTAATGTTGTGTTTTCCCACTTCATTCTCCCTCTGCAAAATGATCAGGCAGCATTCAATTAGTATGCAACACCCACCTGGAACTTTAAAGGCATGATATGAGCAGTGGGAAATCTTCTTTTCACACAAACCTGAGCTGCACAGATCCACCTCTTGTTGGAGCAGAGCCTATGCCAGAGCATCCTCCTGAGACTCACAGAATTGTCAGGGTTGGAAGGGACCTCAAGGACCATTCAGCTCCCACCCTAAGATTTGCCTAAGAGCCAGGAGCAAACAAGGACTAAATGTGGTGCTGCAGTGCCAGCAAGAGATGTAAGAGGAAGAAAAGTTTTGGCATGGCATCTAGGAAGGAGATTCCTGTGCACTGGAGGCTAATTAGTGGCACAACTGATTTATACAAACAAGCCAGGAAGGATTTAAGACACAGAATCAGCAAATCAAGCAGGTTGGAAGAGAGCTCCAAGCTCAGCCAGTCCAACCTAGCACCCAGCCCTGCCCAATCAACCAGACCTGCTTGATTCTATGACTCTGTGATTGGGGCTTGTGCCTGAGCGTTGCTCCACAATTCCTAAGCACTTGGCAATTAAGGCAAATTCTTCACTCAGGAAAAGCAACAGCAAAACAGTCAAGAGCTGACAAGAGGTTGCTGAAAGCCCACCGGATCAGCTGGGACTCTGGGGATGTCACAAGCGTTTTGGGGGCCGTGCAATCAAGTGGTCTCCCAGGCTTTTACATGCTGCTAGCTAAGAAAACAAATTTTCATCGTCCATTTTGCAAGCTGTCACCTTATATACAGGAGATCAGAAACCTTGCCATGACTGCTTTTACTGCCAGAGCTCTTAGGAGCTAATTGGTTAAGCACCTGGGCAGGAAGCTTTTTTGGCAGCGAGGCTGCTTTCTGCAAGGAGCAGCTATAAAAAGCTCTCTGGATGGCAAATTGCAATCGTTAAAGGGCTCCTTCTTCTGCAGCAGAGCACATAAAAGGCGAAGGCGTCGCTTGGAGACATTCCGAGGCATGAAAAGGACTGGGCTGTGTTTTAACTTTATCCCATGACTTAAGGAGCATGGAAAAGCTCTGACGCTTTCCTCCGGGTCAGGCTTTCAGCAGGCTGCTCTAATTACGGGCGGCAAAGATGAGAATCACAGCTGCCTGCGTCCAGCAAGGTGATCATTTGCATGGACCAGCCATGAGGAAACGAAAACACAGCGACCCTGACTGGTTTGGTTGGGGGGTTTGGTGGTTTGGGTTTTTTTTTTTGTTGTTGTTGCTTTTGTTTCCCAAAGACAGGGATTTTGGATGTGGAAACTCATTTCCAGACTCTTTTGTAGTGGTGGATCAGAAGTTCTGCTGAGCATTTGCCCTCAGGAAGAAATGGAATGAAATGCAACAAGGGCATGGGGAAAGAATGGCACCTGGGAAAGAACAACCCTAAGGAGCAGGATAGGTTGGGGACTGAGGTGCTGGAAGGCAGCAAAGGACAAAAGGATTTTGAGGGTCCTGGCGGCTGGGAGGGTGAGCATGAGCCAGCAGTGTGCTCTGGGGGCCAGGAGGGGCAATGCCACTCTGGGCTGGATTAGAAGGGCTATGGTGAGTAGGTCGGAGAGGTTCTCCTGCCCCTCTGCTCTGCCCCAGTGAGGCCACATCTGGACTCCTATGTCCAGTTCTGCACCCCCCAGTTCAAGAGGGACATAGAACTGCTGGATAGAGTCCAGCACAGAGCCACAGAGATGCTGAAGGGAATGGAACAGCTCTGCTATGAGGAGAGCCTGAGGGAGCTGGAGCTGTGCTGCTGGGAGAGGAGGAGCCTGAGGGGGGACCTCATGGATGCTCATAAAGACGTGCAGGTGAGTGGCAGGAGGCTGGAGCCAGGCTCTGCTGGGTGATGCCTGATATATAAGTATATATATCTACAGCTATCTCTATCTATGTACCTATATCTATGCCTATGTCTATATTGATGTAACTCCTTATCTGTATCTTCTCCCAGGCAACCAGCAGCAGAACAAGGGGACACAGTCTCAACTTGTGCCAGGGGAGGTCTAGGCTGGATGTTAGGAGGAAGCTGTTGGCAGAGAGAGTGATTGGCATTGGAATGGGCTGCCCAGGGAGGTGGATTCATCGTCCCTAGAGGCATTGAAGCAAAGCCTGGCTGGGGCACTTAGTGCCATGGTCTGGTTGATTGGCCAGGGCTGGGTGCTAGGTTGGACTGGCTGAGCTTGGAGCTCTCTTCCAACCCCTAACATTTGTCATCCTGTGTTTGTGCCAGAGGGTCCAGCATGGTTGGATTGGATGGTCTTGAGATCTCTTCCAACCAGGTGGATTCTATGATCCTATGATATATAGATAAGGACTCATATCTATATAGATATAGTTATACATACAGATATAGATAAGGACTTATATCTATATAGACATAGATATAGTTATACACATAGATATGTACTTATATCTGTATAGACATAGATATAATTATGCATATAGATAAGGACTTATATCTATATAGACATAGAGATACAGATATAGATATAGATAAGGACTTATATCTATATAGACATAGATATAGACAAGGACTTTATATAGACATAGTTATGCCTATAGATACAGATAAGGACTTATATCTATATAGACATAGATATATAGATATGGAGAGAGTCTTCTATCTATATAGACATCATTTTTACCTATTCCTTTACAATTGGAGCCATTCTGGAGGGGGGGGAGAGGGGGATCAGTGCTTGCATTCAGTTTGACTCCCTGCCTTAAGAGGGCATTTTGGATGCTAGGAGAGGCAGGAAGTATCGCAGCCCCTTAATCAGCTTGCGACTTCAGGCACGGCATCGCTTCCCTCTTCCACCTGGGTGGGATGCTGAACGAGTTTGTAGGGGACGTGAGATGCCACCACTTGCCTGGGGGCCTGGATCTGGAGGGGCTGCAAATCAGCTCGACACCCAGGGACTCAAGGAAGCTGCTCAATAGACTTCACTTCGTCTCTTTTTGAGCGGCTTATGATTTAGCAGAACCCATGCAAATTCATCACACGAAAAAAGAGCAGGACATGTGTGACAGAGGAGCCTCCTCCCCTCAGCCTGCACGCACAGCTCACACTCTCCACCTGCACACACAGCTCACGCTCTCAGGCTGCACACACACAGCTCACACAGCTCACACACTCTCCCAGCTCATATTCCTGAGTTACGGCGCTGCCTGCAAACACTGCGCAGGCTGCCGCCGCGGCGACCTCGGGGCTGTGCGCTGGGATGCAGATCTGGCTCTGCTCAAGCTCCCCGGAATAATTTCTGGAGGAGTCAACTGGACCTTCTCAAGGCACAGCTTCTCCAGGGCGAAGGCTTTGCCTGGGGAGGCTGAGCGCTGGGGTGTGTCGTTTTGCAGCTGAAAGGGTCTTTTCCCTCCCCCTCGCACTTGTGTGCTAGAAGCTGAGATTTGGCTTCCTGTTCTGCCTGGTTTCTGCCCCAAGCAACGTTTTTTACGACTGAGCTGTGAAGGCCTTAGTGGAGAGGGCTGTAAAAGGAAAGCTTGCAGCTCTTTTTAACTAATTGTGGCCTCGCCAGTGATTAGCTTCATGTTCTGCACTCCACAGGACCACAGAGTTCCTTAGACTGGAAAAGACCTTCAAGCTCCTCAAGTCCAATCACACTGACAAGTCCTTGACTATCCCAAATCCCTCAGCACAACATCTAATCACCATAGAATCATAGAATCAAGCAGGCTGGAAGAGAGCTCCAAGCTCATCCAGTCCAACCTAGCACCCAGCCCTGGCCAGTCATCTAGGCCATGGCACTAAGTGCCTCATCCAGGCTTTGCTTGAACACCTCCAGGGACAGTGACTCCACCACCTCCCTGGGCAGCCCATTCCAATGCCAATCACTCTCTCTATGAAGAACTTCCTCCTAACATCCAGCCTAGACCTGGAGGTGTTGAAGCCAAGCCTGGCTGGGGCACTTAGTGCTATGGGTTGGTTGGCCAGGGCTGGGTGCTAGGTTGGGCTGGATGAGCTTGGAGCTCTCTTCCAGCCTGCTTGATTCTGTGATTCTATGATATTGTGATTCTCTCATTCTAGATTTCCTTAGACTGCATCCAGGTCTGCAGTTTCACTGCTGTTGGGGTGAGCTTTGTCCACATTCCATGGACAGCCACCTGTTTATTTATCTGTTTCATGTGCTTTGTGGCTCTCACAGTATTCCTTGTGGGAATCCACCACAGTACTTTATATCTTTGGAATTCATACCTTACCTGGGCTCTTTTGTAGCCTTTCTGGCACCTGAGCAGTTTCTTCAGCAGCAGGCAGTAAGAAGCCATGGCAGGAGAAGGTCTGTTATTCATTAAGATGTTGATCACTTCTGGAAGACTGAACTCCATCACTTCTGTCATGTAGTTTAAAACAACAGGATTCAGGTCACTGGGGCAAAGCCTGAAATGTTAGGGGAGAGTTATTGAACTACAAATGCTGTGCCCCAGGTACAGTGGCAGAGTCTGTCAGGCCAAGAGCAGGGTCCTGCACCTGGGCCAGGGCAGTCCCAGGCACCGGTATAGGCTGGGCAGGGACTGGCTGGAGAGCAGCCCTGAGTAGAAGGCTTGTGGGTGCTGGTGGAGGAGAAGCTCTACAGGAGCCAGCAGTGTGCACTTGCAGCCCAGAGAGCAATCAGAGCCTGGGCTGCAGCAGCAGCAGTGTGGGCAGCAGGGTGAGGGAGGGATCCTGCCCCTCTGCTCTGCTCCGCTGAGACCCCACCTGGAGTGCTGCATCCAGCTCTGGAGCTTCTGGGACAGGAAAGATCTGGAGGTGCTGGAATGTGTCCAGAGAAAGGCCAGGAGGATGCTGAGAGGGCTGCAGCTACTCTACTGTGAGGAGAGACTGAGGGAGTTGGGACTGTGCAGTCTGGAGAAGAGAAGGCTCCCAGGAGACCTTCTTGTGGCCTTCCAGTATCTGAAGGGGGCTACAAGAAAGCTGGGGAGGGACTTCTGAGGGTGTCAGGTACTGATGGGACTGGGGGGAATGGATCCAAGCTAGAGGAGGAGAGATTGAGATTAGATGTTAGGAGGAAGTTATTCATCATGAGGGTGATGAGAGCCTGGCACAGCTTTCCCAGGGAGGTGGTGGAAGCCTCATCCCTGGAATTCTTTAAAGCCAGGCTGGATGAGGCTGTGAGCAACCTGCTCTAGTGTGAGGTGTCCCTGCCCATGGCAGGAGGGTTGGAACTGGATGATCCTTGAGGTCCCTTCTCATTCTGTGATTCAGTGATTCCATACAGGCAGATTATTACCACACAGTAGTGCAAAAGTCCTCTGCCTGTCCGCACTAGATTCTGTCACTGCAGTTATCACCATCTCATTGTTGCTATAGCTGATTGCTTTGGTAGGACATGCACTGGGATTAAACTTGAATGACTAAAAGGTGGAAATTATTTTGGGTTTTTTATTTTGTCCTTTTAACACAAACCCTGTGAGGAGAGGCTGAGGCAGCTGGGGGTGTGCAGCCTGCAGAAGAGGAGGCTCAGGGCAGAGCTCATTGCTGTAGGCAGCTACTTGAAGGGAGGCTGTAGCCAGGTGGGGTTGGGCTCTGCTGCCAGGGATGCAGAGACAGAACAAGAGGACACAGCCTCAAGCTGTGCCAGGGCAGGTCTAGGCTGGATGCTAGGAGGAAGTTGTTGTCAGAAAGAGTGATTGGCATTGGAATGGGCTGCCCAGGGTGGTGGTGGAGTGGCCGTGGCTGGAGGTGTTGAAGCCAAGCCTGGCTGGGGCACTTAGTGCCATGGTCTGGTTGGTTGGCCAGGGCTGGGTGCTAGGTTGGTCTAGATGAGCTTGGAGCTCTCTTCCAGCCTGCTTGGTTCTATCATTCTAAGTGTGGCTATTTTGGTTCTCAGTACAGCAGTGTCAAATGAACCAACAGAGAGAGATTGTGTGTAGGGCTAAGGAGACAGAAGAACCCCAAAATCTCAAAGGACAACAAAAGAGCTAAGAAAGGTATAGGGCAATGTTCACTTAGATACAAATCAGATTGTAACATGAAATTTGCTCTGTTATAGCAATAATTACTTTACTCACAGGCTTCTGCAAACTGAAAAACTGCCAAAAAATGGCATCACTTCCCCAAATCCTTCATCTTTCAATCCTAAATTAGAAGGGAGTTGTGAATTTGGTTACCTTTCCTCACAGGCAGCAGCATTCAGGGTTGTCCTGGTGGAGCCTTGGTTCAACCATTTGTCCTGTATTGCCTCCTTGACTCCAGGCCTCTTAGCAGGGTCAGGCTCCAGCAAGGACTGCATGAAGTGCACAGCTCCTGTGCAGAGTTGAGATGAAATGGATTGTTACTGCTGCCAGATCATCAGCTCCAACCTCCCTGCCAGATCATCAACTCAAACCTCCCTGATGGATCACCTACTCCAACCTCTCTGCCACGGGCAGAGACACTTCTCACCTAAACTTGGCTGCTCAGGACCTCATCCAGCTTGGCCTTGAACACCCCCATGGAGGAGGCACCCACAATCTGTTTCAGAGTCCTATCACCCTCAAACTGAAGGACTTCTTCCAAAGATGCAGCCTCAACCTCCTCTCCCTCAGCATCAAATCACTGCCCCCTGTGCTATCCCTGGACACTTATGCAAAGTCACTCTGGAGCCTTCCCATAGGATCCTGCAGGCAGTGGAAGGCCTGTCCCATGTGCTGACCCTCTTTTGTTTTCATTGGTTTTAAAGTTTATGTTAATTACATGATAAAAATAGACTCACAGAGTGTCAGGGGCTGGAAGGGACCTCCAAAGATCATCTGGTCCAGCCCCCTGCCAGCACAGCAGCACCCAGAGCAGATCACACAGGAACACATCTGCTGTGAGCACAGGCTGAGAGAGTTGGGGCTCTGCAGCCTGCAGAAGAGAAGGCTTGGAGGAGACCTTGGAGTGGCCTTCCAGGATCTGAAGGGGGCTCCAGGAGGGCTGGGGAGTGACTACTGACAAGGTCTTGTTATGACAGGACAAGAGGTGATGGGTTTAAAGTGGCAGAGGGGAGATTCAAACTACATGCTAGGAAAGGGTTCTTTACAGTGAGGATGCTGAGGGAGCTGGGGGGTGTGCAGCCTGCAGAAGAGAAGGCTCCAAGGAGACCTAACAGCAGCCTGTCAGCACCTGAAGAGGCTGCAAGAAGGCTGCAGAGAGACTGTTTGCAAAGGGCTGCAGGGACAGGACGAGGGCAATGGCTTCAAACTAGAGCAGAGCAGATTGAGACTGGATGTTAGGAACAGGTTCTGCAGCAGGAGGCTGCTGGAACACTGCAACAGGTTGCCCAGGGAGGTGGTTGTGTGCCCATGCCTGGAGATATTGACAGTGATGCTGGAGAGGGCTGTAGGCAACCTGCTGTAGCTGAGGCTGTCCCTGCTGAGTGCAGAGGAGGTTGGAATGGGAGGTCTCTTCCATCCCAGCCCATTGATTCTATGTCTCTGTGATGCATCCCATGAGATGGCCTGGTGTGCTGAGCTGACATCTTGTGCTTTGGCTTCCTGGAGCTGGGACAGAGAAAGCTCAAACATTCCCATATGTCTATCACTCATCTCCAGCACTGCAAAAAGAAGTCTCCCCCTGGGTTGTTGTGTTTCCTCTTTTTTTCCCCCCTCCTTGGGAAAGCTCTGCTGAATTCTTCCCCATTCCTTGGGGAACGTTTTGAGATGAGCCCAGTGCCAAGTGAGCACTGAGCTGGGAACACGACATGCTGCTTCTTTCGCTTGTTAGCTCCCTCAGAAGATCTGAAGCATGCAAAAAGCTTGTTTGCTGCTGCCCTCTCACTTGCATTCCCGGTGGGCAGGGCAACAATGGAGCTCTCCACACCCCTCTGCCAGCTATGGGGGCTGTATAGAAGAGCAGAGATAATGCTTTGATTAGCAGGAGCTGTAACAATGGCATAAGTAAAGGGGGGGGTGAGGGAATCACCAATGTAATAATTGCAGCTATGGAGGACTGGTGAAAAAAAATAATAGGAACTAATGGAGCTGCTCTCTGGGCAGCAATCACCAGAGGAAAAAAGACAAATGAGAGACTAATGTATCTACCAAGCTATGGGAGATATCCTCATGCTGCTTACTGGGGGGGAGACAAAGAGATTCAATCATCACATTATCTTCCTACTCCAACTGCAGACCAGATCCAGCCGGCTTAGTCTGGAGCTGTCTGCTGCTTCCCTGCACTTGGCTGCAGGCAGCTGCTGAAGCTCATCTTGGTTTCTAGGCTCATTCTTGCCTAATGTCAGAGCAGAGCTGTTCAAAAGGAGGGCAAGATCCAAACTCATGCTGGTAGATAGCTGGGAAAAACACATCTCAGTCTGCTCTGCCTGCTGAGTGAGTCAGGGAAGCTGCCAGGACACAGCTGTCTGGATGTGTTCCTGTGCGACCTGTGCTGGATCCTCTGGTTCTGCTCTGGCAGGGGGGGAGTGGACTCAGTGATCTCCAGAGGTCCTCTCCAACCCCTAACATCCTGTGAGCCTGTGAGAGGGCCCAAGCTTGTGATGGTCTACATAGAAGATGCTAGTCCAGGTGGGGAGGAAATAGGGACTAAAGCCAAAGGTGTATATGAATCATTGTAAAGCAGAGGAATGTTGACCTTTGAGGAAGGGGATTTGGGACTGCTAGCCCAGAGTGCATACCAACATGACTTCTGGATTGTAGAGCCACGGGCTGCAGTCCAGCCCACTGGGAACTACCTTCCCCGTTGTCCTGAAAGACTCCATCAACTCTGCTCTGCTGAGATCTGATGAGCTCAGAGGTCTGTCCCAACCTGGTTAGTTCTGATGGAAAAGCTGGACACAAGCAGGCAGTGTGAGCTTGCAGCACAGAAGGCATATCCCAGCCTGGGCTGCAGCCAAAGCAGTGCTGCCAGCAGAGCCAGAGAGGGGATTGTGCCACTGTCCTCTGCTCTGCTCAGACCTCACCTGCAGTGCTGCATCCAGCTCTGGAGCCCTCAGCACAGGAAGGACCTGGAGCTGATGGAGCAGGGCCAGAGGAGGGCCAGAGGTCCCTTCCATCTCCTAACATCCTGTGACCCTGTGAACACTCCCCTTTAGCCCTACTCCTACTCTTAAACTCCTGCTATAGTGCTTTGTAGTGTTACAGTTTGACCTGGTGGAGTGGGTCCAGAGGAGGGCCACGGAAATGCTCAGGGGCTTGGGAGCAGCTCTGCTACAGAGACAGGCTGAGGGAGCTGGGGGTGTGCAGCCTGCAGAAGAGGAGGCTCTGGGCAGAGCTAACAGCAGCCTGCCAGTGCCTGAAGGGGCTGCAAGAAGGCTGCACAGAGACTGTTTGCAAAGGGCTGCAGGGACAGGACGAGGGCAATGGCTTCAAACTAGAACAGAGCAGATTGAGAGTGGATGTTAGGAACAGGTTCTGCAGCAGGAGGCTGCTGGAACACTGCGAGAGGTTGCCCAGGGAGGTGGTTGTGTGCCCATGCCTGGAGATATTGAAGGTGAGGCTGGAGAGGGCTGTGGGCAACCTGCTCTAGTTGAGGCTGTCCCTGCTGAGTGCAGAGGAGGTTGGACTGGATGAGCTTTGGAGGTCCCTTCCAAGCCAGCCCAGTCTGTGGTTCTATGAACTGTAGCTCACTACAAGTCAGTAAAAGACATTGAAAAATACATTTCAGTACTTTCTCATGAAAAATCTGAGCAGACTGCACAGAAATAGCTCTCCCATTCCTGCAAACATCTCAGGGCTGTGGGTTCTGTCCCTAGCCAAAAGATAAGCTCTTCAGGAAAAAATATCTAAGGCTTTGATAACTGATTTTGGGGGAAAACAGGAAAGGATTCCTGGCAAGAGCACACCACATGGGACATGCTAAATACAACATTGTCCTCATTTACTGAGCAGCTGCTCCACTTATGGAAAAGCAATGTAAACTTTATTCCCTCTCTAAAGAAGAATCAAGAATCCCAGGCTTTTGAAGAGACAAAAAGGTTATTTTCCTGCTAGCCTGAGGTAAAAAGAGCTCACCTAAGGCACAAACAAGAGAAGTTACTTCTAAGTGCAAAGAAAGCAACTGGAAAAGGTTCCTCTGGTTTCCAACACCTTCATCAATGCCATTGCTGAGGGGACAGAGTCTGCTCACCAGGTTTGCTGATGTTACCAAGCTGGGAAGCTTGGCTGAGACACATGAAATCTGTGAGGCCACTCAGTGAGGCTGGGACAGGCTGAGAGCTGGGCAGAGAGGAACCTAACGAGGTTCAACAAGGGTAAGGGCAGAGTCCTGAATCTGGGGAGGAACAAGAAACTGCATCTGTAGAGGCTGGGAGGTGACTGCTGGAGGGCAGCCCTGTGGGAGGGACCTGGCAGTGCTGGGGGACAACATCCATGGCACAGCAATGTGATCTGGTGGCCAAGAAGGTCAAGCAGGTCCTGGGGGGCACTAAGCAGAGTGTGTCCAGCAGATCCAGGGAGGTTCTCCTCCTCCTCTACTCTGTCCTAGTGAGGCCTAACCTGGAATATTACATCCAGTTCTGGGCTCCCCAATTCAGGAGGGTCAGAGATCTGCTGGAGAGAGTCCAACACAGGGCAACAAGGATGCTGCAGGGAGTGGAGCAGTGCCTGAGGAGAGGCTGAGAGCCCTGGGGCTGCTTAGGCTGCAGAGGAGAAGGCTGAGAGGGGATCTGAGCAATGTCTGTCAAGAGCTGAGGGCTGGGGGGCAGGAAGGGAGGGACAGGGACAGCCTCTGCTCACTTGTGCCCTGCCATAGGACAAGGGGCAAGGGATGGAAACTGCAGCACAGGAAGCTCCAGCTTCCTGAGGAAGAACTTCTTGAGTGTAAGGGTCCCAGAGCCCTGGCACAGGCTGCCCAGGGAGGCTGTGGAGTCTCCTTCTCTGGAGCCTTTCCAGGCCTGTCTGGATGTTCTCCTGTATGATCTGAGCTAGATTCTCTGCTCCTGCTCTGGCAGGGAGGGTTGGACTGGATGATGTCTTTGGATCCCTTCCAATCCCTGCCATCCTGTGATCTTCCCAGAAGATTACATTATTGCCAATTTCAATTAATTGCATGAGTTAGACATTTCATTCATTAACATCCTTGAAACACAAAAAAGCTGGAGTGCTTTACCAGGGGAGATATCTGCTGGAATGGGGCTGATTTCTCCAATTAATATCTTTTGGTGTAGCTGCTTGATATTAAAAGGTTCCACCGTGAAGGGCAATGTCCCAGTGAGCATAGCAAATGTGCTTACACCTCTGCCAAAGCAACAGACAAACATTAGAGCTCCACAGGATGCTAAGAAATGGTAATAAACAAGAATCAGAGAATGGTTTAGGTTGGAAGGGACCTCAAGGATCAGCCAGTTCCAACCCCCCCACCATAGGCAGGGACACTTCCCACTAGAACAGGTTGAGGAAGGAATAAGCCAACCTGGCCTCAAACACCTCCAGGGAGGTTGTGGAGCACAGAAGCACAGAATGGGATCAAAGATCAAAGATCCCATTCTGTGCTTCTGTGCTGCACAACCTCCCTGGGAAACCTGTGCCAGTGTCTCACCACCCTCACTGCAAACAGTTTCTTCCTAACAGCCAATTCCAATCTCCCCTCTGCCACTTTAAACCCAGTGCCTCTTGTCCTGTTATTACAAGACCCAGCCAGAGCTCTGAGCCAGTTTTCAGTGACTTGCCTTTCAGCATCAAAAGACAGGTTACAGATTACCTCTGGATGGTGAGGCCACATCTTGAGTGCTGTGTCCAGTTCTGAGCACCTCAGTTTAAGAAAGATGTTGAGGTGCTGGAAGGTGTTGAGAGAAGGGCAGCAAGGCTGAGGAGGGGCCTGGAGCACAGCCCTGTGAGGAGAGGCTGAGGGAGCTGGGGGTGTGCAGCCTGCAGCAGAGGAGGCTCAGGGCACAGCTCATTGCTGTCTGCAGCTCCCTGAAGGGAGGCTGTAGCCAGGTGGGGTTGGGCTCTGCTGCCAGGCAGCCAGGGACAGAAGAAGGGGACACAGCCTCAAGCTGTGCCAGGGCAGGTCTAGGCTGGATGTGAGGAGGAAGTTGTTGTCAGAGAGAGTGATTGGCATTGGAATGGGCTGCCCAGGGAGGTGGTGGAGTGGCTGTGCCTGGAGGTGTTTAAAAAGATCCTGGCTGAGGCACTTGGTGCCATGGTGTAGTTAATTGGAAGGTGTTAGGTGCTAGGTTGGACTCGACGATCTCAGAGGTCTTTTCCAACCTGGCTGACTCTGATGCTGTGACTTAAGCTCGTTGGAGTGTGAATGCAGTGCAGCCAGGCCATCAGAAGCAAGTATTTCAGTTTGAAGGCTAAGTGACAGCACAGAGCCAGGAGGGATGCGACAGATCTGGCTCCAGAAGCCATTCAGTTGCTCTCGCTGTGCTCAGCTGGCTGAATGAGGTGTGACTTGTGCCTAGAAGGCACTCGTTTGGTAACAGCTTCTTGTTGGCTAAGGACTTAAAAGGTTAACTCTTGCAAAACGCAGCCTTTGTGAAGCGCTGCCATTGCCTCTGGAGAAATGGCAGGCTTTGGAAAACTTCGCTCAGCCCCCCGGAGTCTGCAAGCAGGGAGCTTAGCTGGAACACTCTCCATGGTACTTCCCTGCTGCAGCTCAGCTGCGGCCCCCCCCGCAGCGCTCCACCGAACCGCGGAATTAACCAGGTCAGAAGAGACCTCCTCCAAGCTCATCCAACCCAACCTATCACCCAACACCTTCTCATTAACCAACCCCTGGCACCAAGTGCCTCATCCAGCCTCCTCTTGAACACCTCCGGGGTGGGCACTCCACCACCTCCCTGGGCAGCCCATTCCAATGCCAATCACTCTTGCTCTGAAGAACTTCCTCCTAACATGCAGCCTGAACCTGCCCTGGCACAGCTTGAGACAGAGCCCTGGAACAGGCTGCCCAGAGAGGTTGTGGAGTCTCCTTCTCTGAAGACTTTCCAAGCCCTCCTGGCTGCATTCCTGTGTGGGCTACCCTGGGTGATGCTGCCTTGGCAGGAAGGTTGGACTGGATGAGCTCTGGAGGTCCCTTCCAAACTCTAAGCTCCTGTGATTCTGTGATTCTTTCTACCAGCCTACTGGTTAGGGAAATCCCCAAGGTGTGAGTATCCAGAGAGTGGATGGAGCTGCTCTCCTACAACCTCTTTACCATCTTATGCACAAATGGTAGCTGGTTAAGAGCAATGCACTTAGTGTCAATGGCAGCTGGAATCTGATGGGATGTTAACCTTGAAAGATTATTGACTGCATTGAAGTGCTTCTCCTATGCCCCACTTTATGGTCTGGGCTTGAGTACAGCAGCAGTTTCCTCAGTTCAGCTGGTGCTCTCTGGGTGATCACTTTCCAGCCCTTCAGAGAAGCTTTAGAATCTCATTCACCCAAGCCATGGCTGGGCAGAACAGGCATCGCTGCTCCCTGTTGCCTGACAGCAGCCTTAGCTGCACTGCAGCTGAATCTGCTGGGGTTGCTGAATGTGCTCTTGCCTGAAGATGGCTTTCAGGTTCCCACTGTGACAACTCCTTGTCAGCCAAGTTCATGTTTCTGCACCACACTAAAATCCTTTGGCTCCAGATTCTCACTGATCTGTAATCCTTTGCTCAGTTGGTGACCACAGAGGTAACTTATCTTCCTAACCAGCACTTTGAGCCCATCAGCATTTCCTTTCCCACCATGACACTGTAAACAATTCAGCTCTAAACTGTGGATATCTTTTATGCCTCAGATGCAGGTTCTGTTGCCCTGCCAATCACCAGTGGCAGAAGCAGACATATACAAGAGAAATAAAACCAACCCCCCGAGCTCTTAGGTCTGCTTTTGCCCTCGAGGGCTAAATCTCAGTGCCTCTCCCAAGCCATTTACATCAGCATCTTGTCTAAAGTATTCAGAGTGGAGAGAGTCTTGCTAAAGATATTTTTAGGTCTACTTACATGGACCAGACATCCACCTTTGGGCCATACTTCCTATGAGCAAGGAGTTCTGGGGCAGCATAAGCTGGGCTTCCACACTGAGTGTGCAGCAGGTCCTGGGAGACACCCTTGAAATTGGCAGTATTGCTCAGTCCAAAATCTGACAACCACAAAGACAAGAGCAGAGATGGTTTAGTTTCTTCTCAAAATACTTGACCAACTGGTTCAGACTGGGAGAAAGATGAACCCAGCAGCTAGCAGCAGCTTCTCTTGATGTGTCTCAGCTGTGGATGCTGCCTTGGCTTTGAGTAACTGTGCCGCGCATCAGCAGAGGGCTGCCAGTGAAGTCCCCCAGCCCTGGGTCCGGTTCGATTGATTTTGGTTGAGCTGTTTGAGTCTGCCTCAGCTGACCATGTGCTGGTGGAAGAGTTCAGCCACCCAGCTGCATCAGCAGGGCTGTTTGATCCAGCTGGGGCTGCTTCTAGCCTGTTGTAAACCCGGAGTAGACTGCGCTAACTTAAGCCTTTTTCTCTGTGCATGTGCACGTGTGCGAGGGGGAGGGAAGAGGAAGCAGTGGTTGTAAAGGGCTGTCTGGCTATAAAACAGGGGTGAAGAGTTGGTGCCTTTCCCCCCCCCCCCCCCCCCCCCCCCTCCTTCTCAGAGGTGTTAAGCTTTGAAAAGTTTGGGAAGCACTGGGTTAAACATGTGGCGTCTCTACCAGCGAGCTTCCCTTGCAGGGATGTTTTTCCCTCTGTGTGGTTTCCATGGAATGAAATTCACATTTCTCTGAGCTCTGTTAACTGCTTGGTGCAAATTCCCTTGTTTTCACCAATGTTTGCTTCACAACTCTAGCAAGAGTCCTCTAAGTGACCAAACCCAGTCTCTCTCTCTCTCTCTCTCTCTTTTTCTCTTTCTCTTTCTCTTTCTTTATTAAAGCACATAGCTGAACGATGAGGTTTGCCCTGTGATGGAACAATCTTTACATCTATGTATAGGGTTAACACTCCTGGGGGAGTGACCCTGAACCTGACCCTAGGGGTCTTGGCCCCTCCTCAGGGGTGGGCCACACTCCAGGTGATGGTTAGCCCACTCCCCCCACTTCCTGTGGTATAAAAGACAGGAGTTCTCCTGTCTCTTCCTCTTTTCGCCCTCTTTCTCCCTACCTGCGTTCATGACCGCACACACACACTGATACTGCATACCAGCCACGAGGCAGAGACACCATCACACTACTCGGGTTGTATCCATCCCTGTTTTGTATTTTGCTGTTTTCCCTTCCTTATCCTTTGTAAACTCCCCTACCTCCAATCCCTTTTTCTAAGTTATTGTTAAACTTTTCCTTTTTAACTTCCAAATCGAGTGAGATTGATTTATTGGGGGTGTCCCTACCTCTTATCTCTCTCCCTGTCTTTCGGGGAAAGGAGGGGGAGGAGGGGAGGGCACTCTATAAATTCTATAAATTGTCATTGGGTCTACCAAATTTATAAGAGTCTCTGGGAACTTGCATTTGAACCCAAGACAATCTACATTTACACCTAGTCTATATAATGGGTATAGATTACAGCACAGGAGGTTCCACTTCAACGTGAGGAGGAGCTTCTTTGCTGTGGGGATCGTGGAGCACTGGAACAGGCTCCCCAGGGAGGTTGTGCAGTCTCCTTCTCTGAAGACATTCAAGACCTGCCTGGATGTGTTCCTGTGTGACCTGAGCTGGATTGTATGGTCCTGCTCTGGCAGAGGGGTAGGACTTGATGATCTATGAAGGTCTCTTCCAACCCATAACATCCTGTGATCCTGTGACTTGCAGCAAATGGCTCAACAAGAGCTAATTTATCCATACCTGCATTTCACCCCAGATGATTTCTTTCTTTGTCTACAGATCACTTCTGCTTAGGAACAGCTTTCTGCATGTAAAAGCTTTCATTGTTTCATCCTTCTCCAGCAGCACACAAAGAAAAAACAATAGGCAAAATTCTTTTCCTTCTTCTCCATAAAATACATTCCAGTTACAGCTCAAATAAGCAAGCTCCTAAGTTATGCTTCCTAACTTTGGTTTGCTGTAAAAGCTTGAAGATGGTCACTGAACAACCACAGGCTCGCTGGTGAAATGTGCTGCTTCAGTGGTAGCTGAGGTGGCACAGGAGCACAGCATCACAGGAAGTCAGGGGTTGGAAGTGACCTCCAGAGAGATCATCCAGTCCAACTCCCCTGCCAGAGCAGGAGCAGAGAATCCAGCTCAGGGCACACAGGAACACATCCAGACAGGGCTGGAAAGGCTCCACAGAAGGAGACTCCACAGCCTCTCTGGGCAGCCTGTGCCAGGGCTCTGGGACCCTTACACTCAAGAAGTTCTTGCTCATGTTGAGCTGGAGCTTCCTGTGCTGCAGTTTCCATCCCTTGCCCCTTGTCCTGTAGCAGGGCACAAGTGAGCAGAGGCTGTCCCTGTGCCTCCCTTCCTGCCCCCCATCCCTCAGCTCTTGATGGACATTGCTCAGATCCCCTCTCAGCCTTCTCCTCAAAGACTGACCTAGTATGGATGCCTTCTGGTTTTGATCACAGGATACTAGAGGTTGGAAGGGACCTCTGCAGGTCTTCCAGTCCAACCCCTGCCAGAGCAGGAGCAGAGAATCCAGCACAGGTCACACAGGAACACATCCAGGCAGGGCTGGAAAGGCTCCAGAGGAGACTCCACAGCCTCTCTGGGCAGCCTGTGCCAGGGCTCCATGACCCTTAGAGCCAAGAAGTCCTTGCTGATGTTGAGGTGGAACTTGCTGTGCTCTAGTTCATATCCATTGCCCCTTGGCCTTCCCTGTCACTGAAAGCCACACAGAACAAAAATGCTGAGAGCCAGCTGCAGGGATAAGATTCACCTACCAACAATTTTGATGTTGTTGTTCTCATCGAGAAGGAAGTTCTCAATCTTTAGGTCCCTGGAATAAAGCCAGAAAGCAAACTTTCAGCTGCCTGATGACCCCAGCTAACCACCTGCAGAGACTTTGTAGCAAGGCTTAGCTGCCCTTCTCTGGACACCTTCCAGCACCTCAACAGCTCTCTTGAATTGAGGAGCCCAGAACTGGACACAGCACTCAAGGTGTGGCCTGAGCAGAGCTGAGCACAGGGACAGAAGAACCTCCCTTGTTCTGTCTCCAGTTCCCTGTGAGCAGAGCCCAGCAGCAGCCTCTCCACAATGTCCCTTCAGGTAGCTGCAGCCAGCAATGAGCTCTGCCCTCAGCCCCCACTGTTCCACACTAACCAGCCCCAGCTCCTTCCTCATCAGATTTATTCTCTAGGTCCTTCACCACATTCGTTGCCCATCTCTGCACCCACTCCAGCACCTCCACATCTCTCTTGTATTGAGGTGCCCAAAATTGAACGCAGGACTCAAAGTGTGACCTCAGCAGAGCTGAGTCCAAGGGCACAATCAGCTCCCTGCTGCTGGCCACAGCATTTCAAGTACAATGTCACCCCCTTTTCTTCCTGTTGTTTGGAGGGGGGTGGGAAACATCCTACCTGTGGACAATCCCCTGGCGATGCAGGTGCTCCACTGCAGAGAGAATCTGCCTGGTGTATCTCCTTGCTTCCCATTCTGACAGCCTCTTTTGCTCACAAACTCTGTCCAGGAGGTCCCCACCGAGGCACAGCTCCATCACCATGTAATAGGAGTTGGCAGTCTCCAAGGTCTCATAGAGCTGAACCACGTTGGGGTGCTTGATCTTCTGGTGGATCCGCGGCTCCCTCCTCAGGTGGCGGAAAGCATAAGAGTCCTGCTTGGCTTTTCTCTTGTCCATGACTTTGATGGCTACCTACATTGCAGGGGACATATGCAAACCATTGGCAGCAAGCCAGATTAAATATCAAGAAGGATGGGGAATAAACTGGCATGTGAGGGAAGCTGGTTTTGACAGGGTGTTGATAATCCTTCCACAGAATCAGGGAATCAGGCAGGTTGGAAGAGAGCTCCAAGCTTGTCCAGTCCAACCTAGCACCCAGCCCTGGCCAATCAACCAGACCATGGCACTAAGTGCCTCACTCAGGCTTTTCATAGAATCATAGAATCAAGCAGGTTGGAAGAGATCTCCAAGTTCATCCAGCCCAACCTAGCACCCAGCCCTGGCCAATCAACCACACCATGGCAGTAAGTGCCCCAGCCAGGCTTGGCTTCAGCACCTCCAGGGGTAGTAGCCTGCCCTTCCACAGTTACATCTCGTGGGGCATTATTCCAGCCTGCCTGAGCTGGAGATAACAGCTGCTTTCTGTCTCCTGCCCTGTAAAAGGTTGCTGTTAGAGTGGCTGGCATTTCACTAAGTGCTATAAAGGTGATATAGAATCATGGAATCACAGAATCAGTCAGGGTTGGAAGGGACCACAAGGAGCAGCCAGTTCCAACCCCCCTGCCATGCCCAGGGACACCCTACCCTAGAGCAGGCTGCACACAGTCTCAGCCAGCCTGGCCTCAAACACCTCCAGGGATGCAGATATGCAGCACTGATTATTCAATGAGAAATCAGGGAAAGCACATTTCAAGCCAAGCCTGGCTGGGGCACTTAGTGCCATGGTCTGAGTGACTGGACAGGGCTGGGTGTGCCTGGAGCTCTCTTCCAACCTGATTGATTCTATGATCATAATTGTCTTTTGTGTGTTCTCATTTGGAATTGGCTTTTGTGTGTTCTCTTTCAGGAGGAGAGCATCTTTGTTGTGTATATTACAGAATCACAGAATGTTAGAGGTTGCAAGGGACCTCCAGAGATCATCCAGTCCAAGCCCCCTGCCAAGGCAGCATCACTCAGGGTAGGCCACACAGGAATGCAGCCAGGAGGGGTTGGAAAGTCTGCAGAGAAGGAGACTCCACAACCTCTCTGGGCAGCCTGCTCCAGGGCTCTGCCACCCTCACTCCAAACAAGTTTCTCCTCCCCTTGAGCTGAAACCTTTCTGTTCTACTTTGCATCTTTGCATCCATTGCTCCTTGGCTTCTTGCTGTGCAGCACCCAACAGAGCTTGGCCCCCTCCCCTTGACCCCCACCCCTCAGCTGTTTGCACACATTGCTCAGATCCCCTCTCAGCCTTCTCTGCTCCAGACTCATCAGCCCCAGGGCTCTCAGGCTCTCTGCACAGGGGAGATGCTCAAGTGCCCCACTCATGCTCCTGGCTCTCTGCTGGACTCTCTCCAGCAGGTCCCTGTCTCTCCTGAGCTGGGAAGCCTAAAACTGGACACAGTGTTCCAGGTGTGGGCTCACTAGACCAGAGCAACACTGGGGTTCTGTTGGAGTTTCCTCCCCTCCAGGTGTGACCACTTTGTCCTCCCTGCCCACTCCCTTTTCAATCTGGGTGCTGATGGAGTCTCCTCCCCCCTCCAGGTGTCACCACTTTGCCCTCCCTTCCCACTCCCTTTTCAATCTGGATGCTGTTGGAGTCTCCTCCCCTCCCCAGGTGCAACCACTTTGCCCTCCCTGCCCCCTCCCCTATTTAATGGGCCCCAGCAGAGGCAGCAGCCCCAAGTTTGCCCATCTGGGCAGAGGGATCCTCCTCCCATTGGGACTGGTGAGTGCCCCTGGTGCACACTGGGTGCCTGGTGGAGGATCTCAAAGGCCGGGGGGCCTGCTGGCCCCCCGGTTCCACACAGCTAGGCTCAGTGCTTGCTTGCTCTGACATCACCCATGGGTGCTGGGTTGGCCTCCTTAATGTGGCTGAGCTGCTCTCTGTTTAGCTGCTGCATTCTGCTTGCTTGTGAAGCTGTTAAGCTGCCAGGAATAATCTGTGGAAGCTTTAGAGAAGCCTTGAAGGAGCCTGGAGGGATCCTGGACGACTCACATAGCCTCCTGGCTCTCTGCTGGACTCTCTCCAGCAGGTCCCTGTCTCTCCTGACCTGGGGAGCCCAAAACTGGACACAGTGCTCCAGTTGTGGTCTCAGCAGGGCAGAGCAGAGGCAGAGTTTTATAGCTGTCAAAGCAGTTGCATTCACAACATACACACCTGGGTGACTGTACACGGGCAGTAAACTCAATTTATGAGGCCAGTTCCTGAGGATAAGGCTCAGAGAGCAATTAATTAATTGAATAGGTTATATTTTGTTGATTTAAAGGGTCTGAAAATATCTGCTCCAAGTTAGTGTGAGGGCATTTGTGACTGCTGGTGCCTGGCACCCTCTCATTAGCAGCTTACCTTCTCCCCAGTGGGGATGTGCAGCCCTTCCATCACCTTGGCAAAGGAGCCCTTGTTGATCATGTTGCCTACCAGGTAATTCCCAACTTGTTTGGAGTGAGGAAAAGCCTTCCCAGTCTCCTGGGGCATCTTGTTAAAGCAAGCAGGTATTTTGACATCCTTCAAGTTTTCCTCCCATTCCAGTAACATCCCCTCCAAGTTGCCAGTGTCTGTCCCTTTGTCATCCAAGCCTCCTTTCATTGCTGCAGACATCTCCTGGGCAGGCAGATTTGTCCTGCTGCTTCCCAGATGCAGCTTCTGATTCACAGCAGCTTGAGGCATTAAGGCTGTACAAACAGTGGCACAAATGCCATCCTGCAGACCACACAGCAGCTAATCCTTTCCCTCCCAGCCCCTCTGTTTGTCACTGATCGCTGGCCTGAGCACAAAGATCTGCTCAAGCAGAACCCACAGGTAGATTATTAACCTAACCTGATATGTGGTGGCAGTGAGAGCCGCGGAGCTGCCGGCTCAGGTGACACTCAACCCCAGCAGCAGGCTGGAATAGACATCTCTCTGCCTCCTGAAGTGTGACACTTAATCCCGGCAGCAGGCTGGAATAGGCAGCCCTCTGCCTCCTGAAGTGTCAGACTTAATCCCAGCATTAGGCTGGACTAGGCAGCTCTCTGCCTCCTGAAGTGTGACACTTAATCCTGGCAGCAGGTTGGAATAGGCAACTCTCTACCTCCTGCCATAATTCCCTGGACATGCTCAGTGCAAGCAGCACCAAACCAAACTGAGTTGTTTCCAGTGACGGTGGTGAGACACTGGAACAGGTTGCCCAGGGAGGTTGTGGATCTTTGATCACATTGGGTGATTCTGTGCTCCACAACCTCCCTGGAGGTGTTTAAGGCCAGGCTGGATGTGACTGTGGGCAACCTGCTCTAGTGTGAGGTGTCCCTGCCCATGGCAGGAGGCTTGAAACTGGATGATCCTTGTGGTCCTTTCCAGCCCTGCCACTTTCATGATTCTATGACTCTAAACTCTCCTTAATTGCACCTCAGTGTTTATGCTTCCTCCTTCCCATCTTCCTAAACCATTGTTTATCACTAAACCCAGGTAAATAACAATGAGTGGAGCTCTGTATGGAACAGAACCCTCATATTTCTGGCACCTTTCAGAAGAAAGGGACAAAACCAAACTCTTGAAAACCACAACAAGAATGTAAACCACGAGAGCTGCCCAAGCTGACTGCTGCTATTTTTGGGGAAATTCCCAGCCTGACACCTTGAAAGCTGTTGAAGGCAAAAAAAAAAAAAAACCCTTCCAAGAACCTTCCAAAGTAGTAATATTCTCTCTGTCTCTCTTTTTTTTTTTTTTTTTTGGCACAGTGGAGGGTTGGAAAAGGGAGGCAGTGCAGAAGGAGCTTATCTCTGTGCTAAGGAGCCCATGAGTGCTGATCACAAGCCAAATGAAGCTGAAATAGTGGATGGGAAGGAAGCCATGCACCAGCACCAGGCAGTGCCTCTGCTCTGTGTTACATCTGTCGTGAGATGTGATACACTGCAGGGTGAAAAAGCATAAGAGGAGCCCAGAGAAAGCAAATATCTGGTAGAAGCGAGGTGCTAATAAGAAATGAGCTCCAGCAAGGAGGAAGGGCTGGCACTGTAGGCACAACCTCAGAGCCATAGAATCAAGCAGGTTGGAAGAGACTTGCAAGCACATCCAGTCCAACCAGTTGATTGGCCACGGCTGGGTGCTAGGTTGGACTGGATGAGCTTGGAGGTCTCTTCCAACCTGCTTGATTCTATCACCCAGCCCTATCCAATCAACCAGACCTCATCCAGGCTCTGCTTGAACACCTCCAGGGATGGGGACTCCACCACCTCCCTGGGCAGCCCATTCCAATGCCAGTCACTCTCTCTGTGAAGAACAGGCTGAGTGTGTGCTTGTGTGTGTGAGCTGTGCTGCTGTGCAGCAGTGCTGTGGTGGGCTGGCAGGCAAAGCTTGTTAGTCAGGAGACAGCATCCTGCTGCTTGAAACAGCTCTCAGCAGTTCAGGAGGCAGCATCCTGCTCTCAGGACAGATGTCAGCATCTCCTCCAGGATCAATGTTGTCACAGGGATGTGTTGGCATGCACAAAACCACTGCTAACATCTCTGTGCCAAGAGTGGTGCTTTTATGCCTGTGTATCCTTAGGTGCTTTGGCAGCTCTCCCCAGCTCACCCTGACTTTTGACTTCCCCACTAACCACTGCTGTCTGCTGCTTGGTGATGGCTTAGGTCTGAGTTTGGCTCACCTCAGAGGACTGGAGGGTTGAAAACAGTTCATGTTTCCACACAGCTTAAGTTCCTTGGGTGAAGGCTGAAGGCTCAGCAGCTCCTGCTTAAGACTGGGAGCTTTTCAAATGTCATGCTGAGAAGTGGAGATTTCCCTTTCAGGGGAGGAAAGCCAAGATGGTGATAGCTAAATGTGGCAAATGGAGCAAATAAAGGGGGTGGGAAAAAACCCAACCAACCCAATCCTGTTTTGAAGACCTGGTAGGTGAAATTGAATTGAAATAGCAACCTCACAGCCTGTATGGTAATAACCCTCAGGTCCTGGAACCACTTCAGTCTGTGTTTTATAACCTACCTAGGACATGCTTGCTTGCACTCTAACACCTGCCATATTGTAAGCTATTTCTGGCCTTCTCATACACTTTTTGGCAGCCATGGGGGCTTGCTTTGAAAGTTACTGTGCCTGCAAGTTCAGCAGCTTTCCTGCAGGCTTTGCTTGCCACCATCTGCTAAGGGGTTAAGAAGGCAAACACTCAAAGGTGGGCCAGAATGGTGTAAATCCAGGGTTACTCTCTTTTGAGAGCTGGGGTGGTTCACAGGGTCACAGAACCTTAGAGGTGGGAAGGGACTCCAGAGATCATCCAGTTCAACCTCCCTGCCAAGGCAGCATCACCCAGGGTAGGCCACACAGGAATGCAGCCAGGAGGGGTTGGAAAGTCTGCAGAGAAGGAGACTCCACAACCTCTCTGGGCAGCCTGCTCCAGGCCTCTGCCACCCTCACTCCAAACAAGTTTCTCCTCCCCTTGAGCTGAAACCTTCTCTGCTCCACTTGGCATCCATTGCTCCTTGGCTTCTTGCTGTGCAGCACCCAACAGAGCTTGGCCCCCTCCCCTTGACCCCCACCCCTCAGCTGTTTGCACACATTGCTCAGATCCCCTCTCAGCCTTCTCTGCTCCAGACTCAACAGCCCCAGGGCTCTCAGGCTCTCAGGCACAGGGGAGATGCTCAAGTGCCCCACTCATGCTCCTGGCTCTCTGCTGGACTCTCTCCAGCAGGTCCCTGTCTCTCCTGAACTGGGGAGACCAAAACTGGACACAGTGTTCCAGGTGTGGTCTCACTAGACCAGAGCAGAGGTGGAGCAGAATCTCCTTATCCCTGCTGGCCACACTTTTCCTAATGCCCTTCAGGCTGACATTGTCTCTTTTGGCCACCAGGACACATTGCTGGCCCATGCAGAACTTGCTGCCCAGCAGCACTCCAAGGCCTTTCTCCATGGAACTGCTTTCCCTCAGGGCAGCCCCAGCCTATACTGGTGCCTGTTGTTATTCCTCCCCAGACTAGTCCTTGCTTAGTGAAAACGATGCTTCCTCACCACCAAAGGACCACTTGAATCAGAACCGTAGGGACTGCTGTTTTCTCAGTGTCAGCCTTGTCCAGCTGGATGAGCAACCTGTTCTAGTGGGAGGTGCCCCTGCCTATGGCAGGGGGTTGGAACTGGCTGAGCTTTGAGGTCCCTTCCAACCTGAACCATTCTATGATTCTCTTGCTGGGCCTTTTCACTGATTAGATAAAGTCAGATCTCATTATTGCCTCCCTCCATGAATGCCTTTTGGACAAGAAGAACTCTGCTCATTTTTCTCTTGATTTGTTGGGTGAGTTTGTATGGAACTCAGGGGAAATCAACAACATCAAACTGTAATTCTTAATAGACTGAACTTAGAATGAACTCAACCCTTCCCCCCCCACACACACTTTTTGGTCAGGTTCTGTTGTTTGTTTTTGTATTTGCTTAGCTGCTCTGAATATAAGAAGGTGGTGCTGTGAATGTCTGGAGCCAGTTGTAATTGGCTTTTTTTCCTTCCCCTGAAAACTCTCTGCACAAGCCTAATGCCAACTGCTCAAAAAAAACCCCACCCCAACTCCCTGTCCCTGAAATGGGAGCAGAATCATGCCCATAAGTGGCCCTGAAATCCCAGCGAAGGTGGGTGGAGGTCATGCCATTTCCTAGCACACTTCAATGCAAGCAGATGTTGGACCTTCCCTTGATAGTGATCCCTGCAGCCCCACAGAAGGGTGGGCAATGGAGAGGGGAGGAGAGGAAAGGAAAGAGGAAAAAAAGGGGAGGGGAGGGGAAGAGGAAGGGAAAAAGGGAAAGGGAGGGGAAGGGGAAAGGAAGGGGAGGGAGGGAAGGGGAAAGGGAAGGAAGGGGAGGGGTGGGAAAAGAAAAGAAAAAAGAAAAGATAAAAAAGAAGGGAAAAAATATTAAAAAAGAGGAAAGGGTAAAAAAAAACCCTTGAATTTGCTCCATTTCTCTGTAAATAAGCTTTCCCTCTCGCACCTGGCTTGCTCGGCCGTCAGTCCCTAGCAGAGTGCGCTGGCAGCAGAGTCCCCAGCCGTGACTGCGCAGTTCCCCTGCCCTTGCCGCGCAGGAGGCTCCCAGGCCGTGAGAGCTGTTGCAGATGCATTGCCCCCGTGTGGCAGATGAGAGAATAGACAGCCGAGGGGAGCTGCTGAGTGCTGCTGCCAGGAGAACGCCATGCGCAGGGGAGAGGAGCCTCTGCAACACAAAACAGACTCATTTCACCCCACTCTGTTTTGAAGTGCTGTAAAATTACAGTTATCGCAGGCAGGTTTCCTCAGCCCCCGTTTTCAGGATGTTGTTCCTGAAGACTGGAGTGGCTGTAAACCACTGGAGTGGGGGACAGGCTCTGCTCACTGCTCCCTGGGACAGGACAAGCAGCAATGGATGGAAGCTGCAGCACAGCAGGTTCCAGCTCAGCACAAGGGGAACTTCTTGCCTGGAAGGGTCCCAGAGCCCTGGCACAGGCTGCCCAGAGAGGTTGTGGAGTCTTCTTCTGTGGAGCCTTTCCAGGCCTATCTGGATGTGTTCCTGTGTGCCCTGAGCTAGATTGTGTAGTCCTGCTCTGGCAGGGGTTGGACTGGATGACCTCTTTGGTCAGAGATCACATTGGGTGATTCTGTGCTCCACAACCTCCCTGGAGGTGTTCAGGACCAGATCAGATGAGGCTTGAGCAAAGTGGGAGGTGTCCCTGCCTATGGCAGAGGGTTGGAAGTAGCTGAGCTTTGAGGTCCCTTCCCACCTAAACCTGTGATCCTATGACCCTCTGCCATGGACACTTCAGCATTGCTGTGTTGTTTTCACACTGGAGCATAGGAGCTTCCGTCTAAACATAAGGGAAATCTTTCCCTGTGAGGGTGACAGAACCCTGGAACAGGCTGCCTGGGAGAGGGAGTTGTGGAGTCTCCTTCACTGGAGACATTCCAAACCCACCTGGGTGCGTTCCTGTGTGACCTGCTCTTGGTGGTGCTGCTCTGACTGGAGGGGGAGGGGGTTAGACTGGATGAGCTTTCGAGGTCCTTTCCAACCCATAACATGATTCTGTGAAGGGTTCTTCTGCTGCTAAACACCAGACAAAGGTTTAAGTACTTATTATTTTGGGCCCTTAACCCACTCTGGGTTGTGAAAGCACAAGTCAGTAGTGAGGATATTTCCTTGTTAGTTGCCCAGTGCTGTAGACAGCTGTACACAGTTACAATAGCTTTGATCTTTTGTTTTCCTCACTTGGAGAAGTCCTCATTACCAAAACATCACCTCTGACCTCCTCTCATATTTTGAGCCTGCATTTCACTAACTCATTTTTCACATGGGACATGTGGTGTCTGCCTCCTGCTACAAAGGAGACAGAGTTTGCACTTCTGATGTGCAGAGCAGCAGGCAGAAATCTGGCTCCTTGCTGGCAGTTCATGCAAAAAAAACCAACACACTCCAAAAACCCCAACCCAAACAAAAATAACCCCCCAAACCAAATCAACCAAACAGCCACAAAAAACCCAAACAAATGAAACCAACACAAAAACCAAGCCAAAGCAAATCAAACCAGAGACAAAACCCAAACCCCAAAAGCAGCCCCAAACAAGCAAAACCCAAACCAACCCCAAACAAACCAAACTAACACAAACCAACACAAAACCCAAACCAAACCCACCAACCAAAAAGCCCAAACCCCAAAGCAAGCCCAACCAACACAACCCCCAAACCAACCAAACCCAAAAGCAATCCCAAACAAACCAAACTAACACAAACCAACACAAAACCCAAACCAATCCCAAACAAATCAAACCCTAAACCCACCAATCAAAAAGCCCAAACCCCAAAGCAAGCCCAACCAAACCCAAAACCAACCCCAAACAAACCAAACTAATGCAAATCAACACAAAACCCAAACCAAACCCAAAACCAACCCCAAACAAACCAAACTAACACAAACCAAAGCAAACCAAGCGAAAAGCAACCTCAGGCAAAGCAAACCAAACACAAAACCAAACCAAAGCAAATCAAACCAAACACAAAACTCAAGCCAACCAAACAAAAGAAGAACCCCAAACCAACCAACCAAAAAGCCTCAAACCCAAAAGCAACCCCAAACAAATGAAACCAACACAAAAACCAAGCCAAAGCAAATCAAACCAAACACAAAACCCAAACCAAATCAAACACAAAACCCAACCCAAACCAGCCAACTAACCAAAAAGCCCCAAACCCAAAAGCAACCTGAAAGAAACAAACCAAACCCAACCCAAAAAAAACCCAACAACCACCAAAACTAAGCTTACTAAACTTAAAATATGAATCTGGTGGAGAGTGGTGACTGAAATCTGCTCCTTCAGACTCAGACTACCTTTGGGCTCATTGCTGGGATGAGCCCAATTGGACCTAAAGAGGATTTGACTTGGGAAAGTGGAGTTCATCCTTATCCCACCCTCTGTGTGCACTTTATGGAGAGAGAGAATCATAGAATCACAGGATCAAGCAGGTTGGAAGAGACCTCCAAGATCATCCAGTCCAACCTAGCACCCAGCCCTATCCAGTCAACTAAACCATGGCACTAAGTGCCTCAAAGATGATAAGCTTCAAACAGTGGCCCCAGGAATTTCTTTTCACAGCTGGTCTTTACTTCCCAGGCTAGGAAAGAAGCCATCCAGCCCTACCCAGGCTAAATAAGAATCCATCCAGCCCTACCCAGGCTAAGAAAAAAGTAATTGAGTCCCTTCCAAGCTAAGAAAGAAGCCATCCAGCCCTTCCCAAGCTAAGGCAGAATCCATCCAGCCCTTTCCTGCAGTTACCACTGGAAATTTTGTACCTCTTGGATGTTGGGTGAAACAAGATGCAACAGTGAACACTTGCTGGGTATTGCAGAAAGAAGTGGAATCACAGAATCAGAGAAGCTTAGAGGTTGGAAGGGATCTCCTGAGAGCATCCAGTCCAAGTCCTCTGACAAAGCAGGAGCACACAGAGCAGTTCACACAGGAACACATCCAGGCAGGCTTTGAATGGCTCTGGAGAAGGAGACTCTACAACCTCCCTGGACAAGCTGGAAGTTCAAGAACAGGCTGGACAAAATACAGTGCTCACTGTCTGGCTGTGCTGTTGCTGATTTCTGACAGCCCTGCTGTTTTCAGGGGCAACAGAAGGCAATTGCAGTCTTTGAATGGATGAGTTGAGATACCACCCCCTCATTCCCCCCTCTTTTTAACTAGCCTTATGTTTTTGGGTTGGCTTTTATGTGTGTGACTACCTAATTGGCCTCGAGAGGAGATTTAAACTAAATAAAATCACAGTCCACAGGGGGGCCCTAACTGTGGCTTTTTAATTTGAAAAGTTTTGTGGGTTCCAGTGTAATTTAAGCTTTTCAAGCTTTATTAGCACCCAGCCGGCCCAGCAGCTCGCACAGCTCCCATCTCAGCCAGCCTGATACGCCTGCCCCTTGCTCCAGCAGAAGGCAGAGCTCTGCCTTCAGCTGTGAACATGTTCAGTCACATAACAAAAGCCCTACTGTAAATAAAACACATGTTAAATGCAGTGAAAGGAGGTGGCAGAAAGCAGCAGTGAGCATCCGGGCGGTGGTGGGACAGAGAGGAGGTTGTGATGGTCATAGAGTCATAGAATGGTTTAGGTTGGAAGGGACCTCAAAGCTCAGCCACTTCCCACCCCCTGCCATAGGCAGGGACACCTCCCACTAGAACAGGTTGCTCAAGGCCTCATCCAACCTGGCCTTGAACACCTCCAGGGAGGCTGTGGAGCACAGAAGCACCCAATGTGATCTTTGATTCCATTCTGTGCTTCTGTGCTCCACAACCTCCCTGGGCAACCTGTGCCAGTGTCTCACCACCCTCACTGCAAACAACTTCTTCTTAAAATCCACTTTCAATCTCCCCTCTGCCACTTTAAACCCATTCCTCCTCATCCTGCCATGACAAGATTTTGTCAGTAGTCCCTCCCTAGCCCTGTTGGAGCTCCCTTCAGATCCTGGAAGGCCACTGCAAGGTCTCCTGGAAGCCTTCTCTTCTCCAAGCTGCAGAGCCCCAGCTCTTGTAGCCTGTCCTCCTAGCAGAGCTGCTGCAGCTCTCTGAGCATCTTGGTGGTGTCCTCTTCAAATAACCTCCTCAAAGGATACCTTGTCCAATCACCTGGCAGTGAGCAGGGACACCTCCAACTAGGTCAGGCTGCCTAGGGTTGAGATAGGGCTGGCTGCTAGGTTGGACTGGATGAGCTTGGAGGTCTCTTCCAACCTGCTTGATTCTATGGTTCTGTGCTTCTGCGATCCTGTGCTCCACAACCTCCCTGGAGGTTCTCAGGACCAGGTTGGATGAGGCCTTGGGTGACCTAGTGGAAGGTGTCTCTGCCTATGGCAGAGGGTTGGAACTGGCTGAGTTCACAGTATCACAGTATCACCAAGGTTGGAAGAGACCTCACAGATCATCAAGTCCAACCCTGAGCCTTTCTCTGGCCTGGCTTCAACAGTTCTATGTCCTTCTTGTGTAGGGGGTTGCAGAACTGCACATAGTGCTCCAGATGGGACATGAGGAGAGCAGAGCAAAGGGGCAGAATCCCCTCCCTTGCCCTGCCTGCCACAGTCAGCGAGCATCTCCCTGCTCTGCCTGCCACAGAGGCAGTGGGAGCAGCAGATAGGAGGCAAATGCCAACGTTTTCATGTGTTCCCTTGTAATAAAAGCCCAAGCATGCAGCTCAGTGCAGCTAATTGCTGTGGCAAGAGCCTGAACCAACAGTGCTGGGTGCTGCGAAACTGTTAATGGAGAACTGATGGAGAGAAAGTCCCAACTTCTCTCATCCAAATTGGAATGTGAAAGAAATCTGTTGGAAGGTGATGACAGAAATGAAGTAAAACAGTTGTTTCCTGATCCATGTGCCAGATGTGTCACATACTGTGATAAATAAGATCTGCATCTTGCACTCCAGAAATTGGGGGTGGGGGATGGGCTGTTATGAGCGGTTATTATCGCGAGGCACTGAAATGAATGTGCTTGAAATGCTTTGTTTCTCCTGGCACCAAGCAGTGAGAAGTTATTGCACAATGCCTGGAGCTGCTAATTCTTTTGTTTAGCTTCAATCCAGCACAGCCCTATTAAAAGCTTAAGTTCGATTTTATTGTTAAGGTATTTATTAACTGATTATGAAAAGACATTAAAGGGCTCATAATTAAACTACTAAATTGTTCCTTGCCTTGACCAATTCCCTCATTTTCCAAGCTTGGCTTCCCTGGTATAAAATATCAGGGGTTTAATTTAGGGAAGAATGCTGCTCACAGGCTAAGCCCAGCTTTTGCTTCAGCTCTTGAGGCAGTCCCAGGCTGCCTCGCTGCTATTCACAAGCCCAGGATATGGTGGCAGAAAGCCTAATGCATTGGTGGCATTTCTGGCTCTGCAGGCTTGGGGGATGAGGCTTGGAGCAACTCTGCTAGGAGGAACAGGCTACAAGAGTTGGGGCTCTTAGAACTTAAGAAAATTACAACCAGGTCATGTACATTATGGAGGAAAGAACTAAATTAATTCTGTAGACTGTAACTGTCAAATACCAGAACCATAGAATAGAATCATAGAATCAAGCAGGTTGGAAGGGACCTCCAAGCTCATCCAGTCCAACCTAGCACCCAACCCTGGCCAATCAACCAGACCATGGCAGTAAGTGCCCCAGCCAGGCTTGGCTTCAACACCTCCAGCCACAGAGACTCCACCACCTCCCTGGGCAGCCCATTCCAATGCCAATCACTCTTTCTGCCAACAACTTCCTCCTAACATCCAGCCTAGACCTGCCCTGGCACAGTTTGAGTCTGTGTCCCCTTGTTTTGTTGCTGGGTGCCTGGCAGCAGAGCCCAACCCCACCTGGCTACAGCCTCCCTGCAGGATGCTGGGGAAGAAGGGTGAGAAGCTGCAGTGTCCCAGCAGCACAGCCAGAGCTGGGTCACCTTCTGCGACCCAGAGAAGCTGCTGCTGTTCAAAGCTGTTTTGCTGAAGAAAGCGACACTGCTGTCTGCAAATCCAGGCACAGCCTTGCAGCAAAGGGCCAGGCAGGAGCCTCAGCAAACTGCTATTGTCATCTGGAGCCAGGCCTGCTCTTGAGGGACGCATTAGGACAAACAATGGACAATGAGGGTCAGGCTGACAGCTTGGGAGGGGAAGTTAATGAAGCAAATAAAACTTAACTCTGCTCTTGTGAAGCTGACATGAAGACAGCTGATGGAGGTCAGGATGTGGTGGCTTTGCAAATGGCCAAGTGACAGAAAGTGAAAGCAAGGACTGTGCAAGCTGAGTGCATGAAAACCAATCAATAAAGGGAAGCAAAGGTGATAGTTGCTGCAGAGAATAGCAGGGCATGTGGTGGACAAGCTGGGATGCACATCACCCAAGCCAAGAGTGCATCTTCTTGAGGCAGGGAATGTTTTTATGCTGCTTACTTATACAGAGTGGGGTTTGGTTCTCCTACAGAGTCCAAGGAAGGGCTGCAAAGATGATGAAGGGGCTGAAGCATTGCCCTGTGAGGAGAGGCTGAGGGACCTGGGGCTGTTTGGTCTGGGGAAGATAAGACTTAGAGGGGATCTAATCAATGTTTCTCAGTATCTGAGGGCTGGGGGCCAAGAGGGAGGGGACAAACTCTTCTCACTTGTGTCCTGGGCTAGGACAAGGGATGGAGACAACAGCAGAGGAAGTTCCAGCTCAACATTAAGAACTTCTTTACTGTGAGGGTCCCAGAGCCCTGGCACAAGCTGCCCAGAGAGGTTATGAAGTCTCCTTCTCTGGAGCCTTTCAAGGCCTCTCTGGATGTGTTCCCCTGTGACCTGAGCTAGAGGGGAGATTGAAAGTGGTTGTGAGGAAGAAGTTGTATGCAGTGAGGGTGGTGAGACACTGGTACAGGTTGCCCAGGGAGGTTGTAGAGCATAGAAGCACAGAATGGGATCAAAGATCCACAACCTCCCTGGAGGTGTTCAAGACCAGGCTGGATGAGGCCTCAAATGACCTGTTCTAGTGGGAGGTGTCTCTGTCTCTGACAGAGAGGTTGAGCTGGCTGATCCTTGAAATCCCTTCCTACCTAAACCACTCTATGGTTATGGCCTTGCAGTATCTGAAGGGGGCTACAAGAAAGCTGGGGAGGGGCTTTTTAGGCTGTCAGCTAGGGATAGGACTGAGGGGAATGGAATAAAGCTGGAAATGAGTAGACTCAGACTGGATGTGAGGAAGAAGATTTTCAGCATGAGGATGGTAAGCGCCTGGAAGGAGTTGTCCGGGAAGGTGGTGGAAGCCTCATCCCTGGAGGTGTTTAAGGCCAGGCTGGATGAGACTGTGTGAAGCCTGCTCTAGTGTGAGGTGTCCCTGGGCATGGCAGGAGGTTTGGAACTGGCTGATCCTTGTGGTCCCTTCCAACCCTGACTGATTCTATGATTCCATAACTCTATGATTCCATGATTGTATGATTCTGTGATTCCATGAATCTATGAATCTATGCTTCTGTAATTCTATACATCCATGGTTCTATGATTGATGAATCTCTGATTCTATGAATCTATGATTCCATGATTCTATCATTCCATGATTCTATGTTTCCATGATTCCTCAGTTCCATAATTCTATGTTTCCATGATTCCAGCAGGTAGATTCAGACCGGACACTAGAATAAGTCCCTTTCCCTCCCAAGCCCTGCAGAAGAACCACCAATGAATATTGCCCAGTTTATTCTTCACAGCTGCAGCACCCACTACATTTTGGGGCACCCCTGGGTGAGAGGGGACCAACCTGTGGGGCAGGTCTGCAGTGCAAAGCTGTCCCTGCCATCAGCCCAGCCGCAGCACCGTGTGCTGGCAGCTCCCGACCATAGGTGTCACTGACTGACAGAGAGCGATGGAGGCAGAAAACTCTCAAAGCCTTAGAAAAGTCAATATTATGAAGACCTCACTCCCCTTGCTTCCCTCTTCTGAGTAGTTTTTTTTCCCTCCAGCATGACCAATTACATTCTTTTTTTATGACCAGCTTTTACGAGCTGGGCTTGGCTCAGCGATTCCACTGCGTAGGCTTTAGTTCAGTCTCCTTCGAGGCGGAGGGAAGCGAAGGAGAAGGAGTTTTGCTGGCTCAAAGGAGTGGAACTGCCCCTTTGGCTGAATGACAGGGCCCTCGCCTTGCAGAGCAGGGCTCCAGCCCAGTCTTCTGCCTTTGGCCTGTAAATTAGTTTGTGGAGTGGTGTTTATTGCTACATTGGGAGGTTAAGACAGCCTAATTGTATGTTTGTACAGGAGAAAACGTCACGCCAGGGCCTTAAGCAATTATTCTTTCCATGTCCTTTCACTCTTCAATTTTGATGCTGTTCAGAGTGGAAAGGAGACAATTTGTCTTCACCCTAAAGCCAATTACCAGTAAAAGTGTGGAATGGGTAATCCACATTGTGCATTCGTCAAGATAAGAGCCTGGAACAGAACCCACCCAGAGCCCCTGCCTGGGAATTGTTCTAAGCCCAGGTCTGATCACAGCCAAGGATATCTCTGTGATTTATAACCCAGGGCTTCATTCCAAGATAGAATCACAGAATGGTTTAGGTTGGAAGGGACCTCAAAGCTCAGCCACTTCCAACCCCCTGCCATAGGCAGGGACACCTCCCACCAGAACAGGTTGCTCAAGGACTCATCCAACCTGGCCTTGAACACCTCCAGGGAGGTTGTGGAGCATAGAAGCACAGAATGTGATCTAAGAAAAAAGAAAGAGGGAAAGAAAGAGAAAGGGAAGAAAGAGGGAAAGAAGGAAAGAAAGAGAAAGAAAGGAAGAGAGAAAGAAAGGAAGAGAGAAAGAAAGGAAGAGAAAAAGAAAGAAGGAAAGAAGGAAAGAAGGAAAGAAGGAAAGAAGGAAGGAAAGAAGGAAAGAAGGAAAGAAAGGAAGGAAGGAAGGAAGGAAGGAAGGAAGAAAGAAAGAAAGAAAGAAAGAAAGAAAGAAAGAAAGAAAGAAAGAAAGAAAGAAAGAAAGAAAGAAAGAAAGAAAGAGAAAGAAAGAAAGAAAGAAAGAAAGAAAGAAAGAAAGAAAGAAAGAAAGAAAGAAAGAAAGAAAGAAAGAAAGAAAGAAAGAAAGAAAGAGAGAGAAAGGGAAGAAAGAGGGAAAGAATGAAAGAAGGAAAGAATGAAAGAAGGAAAGAAAGAGGTCAGGGGAGAAAGAAAGAGGAAGGAAGGAAGGAAGGAAGGAAGGAAGGAAGGAAGGAAGGAAGGAAGGAAGGAAGGAAGGAAGGAAGGAAGGAAGGAAGGAAGGAAGGAAGGAAGGAAGGAAGGAAGGAAGGAAGGAAGGAAGGAAGGAAGGAAGGAAGGAAGGAAGGAAGAAAGGAAGGAAGAAAGGAAGGAAGGAAGCTCTGCTCTCTTAAAACACCCCCAGGAAGGTGGCTGCAGAGGCTGCAGTGCCTGCGGAGCTCTGCTTGCCGAGCGCCCCAGGGAGGGCAGGGACGATGTCACGGCGATGTCACCGGCATCATGCTCAGCTTTAATGTTAATCCCAGCAGCGCCTGCCGCAGGGAAGCCTTTCTGGGAGGAAGCCTTTCTGGGAGGAAGGTGTCAAAATCATGACACTTCCTCACTGCAGCTAGAGCAGGAGTTTGAAGCGCTGACGCCATGGCCCCCGGGGCCTGAACCGCTTCTCATTGAGGTGTCTGCCTGTCGAGTGTGCTGCTCTCGGTGCTTCTCCTCTCTTCCCTATGCTTTAGGGAGGATGGTGTCAGGCACAGCTGCTTAAAACATATCTGAGCAGGTTATGATGGGAAAGGAGAGGAAGCTGGGTCCAGGTTTGGGCTCCTCAGTTCAGGAGAGACAGGGACCTGCTGGAGAGAGTCCAGCAGAGAGCCAGAAGGATGACTGGGGGAACTTGAGCATCTCCCCTGTGCAGAGATCCTGAGAGCCCTGGGGCTGTTGAGTCTGGAGCAGAGAAGGCTGAGAGGGGATCTGAGCAATGTGTGCAAATTAGGGCCACAAAAATGCTCAGAGGGCTGCAGCAGCTCTGCTCTGAGGACAGGGTGGGTTCTGGCTTGTCTGGATGTGTTTCTCTGTGATCTGAGCTAGATTGGATGGTCCTGCTCTGACAGAGGAGTTGGACTCGATGATCTCCTTGGGTCTTTTCCAACCCCTAACATCCTGTGAGCCTGTGATCTCTGGAGGTCCCTTCTAACCTCTAAGCTTCTGTGATTCTGATTCTGTGATTCTCCTGAGCTGTCCCAACGCTTCTGAAGAAAGCAGAGGGCTTACTGGAGTAAGCATAGGGCTGCCTTGTCTGAGAAGGAGCATTCCTCCACCATGTCCATTAACAATCTGAAATGCAAGCCTGAAGGGGGGAAGGAAGGAGTGCAGCTAAGAGTGAAGATCCTCACAGTGTTTTCTCCTCCTGGGCTGCTGCTGAGGAGGGAAGGAGTCGCTGGTGTGAGGGAGCCAGCAGAGCGGGCAGGCAGGGAGATTGGAGCACTGACTGCACCCCTGGCACCAGTTCCTGGTGAGACTTAGCTCAAACTTTCAAACTGGAGCCTCTGAAAGGTCGACAGCAATAAGTTAAAGGGCTGGCTGGAAAGCAAGAATTCTGCTTTGTGGACAATGTTGTGGTTTCAACATTTGTTTTCATTCCAGAGAGGAAAGAATAGGAGAGCTCTCTTCCTTCTTTTAGTTCCCCTCCCCCCTTTCTCCTTTTTTGTTTCCAGGCAGAGGAGAGACAATAAAACATAGGCAGATTAAGAAAACACCTTAGTCCCAGAATCACTGCACTGTTGAGGCTGGGGAGGTCCAGGCTGGATGACAGGAGGAAGTTGTTGGCAGAGAGAGTGACTGGCATTGGAATGGGCTGCCCAGGGAGGTGGTGGAGTGGCTGTGCCTGGAGGTGTTGAAGCCAAGCCTGGCTGGGGCACTTAGTGCCATGGTCTGGTTGGTTGGGCAGGCCTGGGTGCTAGGTTGGGCTGGCTGAGCTTGGAGGTCTCTTCCAACCTGCTTGATTCTATGATTCTCATCCACCAGTCCATGGCACTAAGTGCCACAGCCAAGCTTGCCTTAAACACCTCCAGGTTTGATGACTCCACCACCTCCCTGATCAGTCCATCCCACTGTCTAATGACCCTTTCCATCAGGAAATGCTTCCTAACGTCCAATCTAACCTTCCCCTGGCACAGCTTCAAGCAAAACTAGAAATGGGTAGATTCAGATTGGATCTTAGGAAGAAGTTCTTCAGCATGAGGGTGGTGAGAGCCTGGCACAGGTTGCCCAGAGAGGTGGTGGAAGCTTCATCCCTGGATGTTTTTAAGGCCAGGCTGGATGTGACTGTGGAAAACCTGATGTAGTGTGAGGTGTCCAGGGCAGGGGGCTTGGAGCTAAATGAGCCTTGAGGTCCCCTCCAGCCTTGACAATTCAATGATCCCATGAATCTAAGGTCTGGCTGACAAACCCTTCTCAATTTAGACCATGAGATCATTTCTAAGCAATCCATTTGTGCTTACCCAAGTGTTTTGTATGAAAGCTTTGGAGGGTTCTGCAAGGCAAAAGCAGCCCATACAAAGCACAATGGAGAGGAGGTGCAGCTGTAGCTACCACTGTGCTCATTGCAGCTAATATAACGGTGCTTAAGTGGTGCTAGAGGGGGATGAGATTGCAATTGCAGGGAGTTCACACCAGAACCAGATTTCTCCATGAAGCGCTTGAAGATATTAGACCTACAGGTGCAGCCTGTGAATTTGCAAAGCCTTTTCAAGATTCAGCTGGGGCTTTTCTCAAGTCAAATGCATGTTTCTGGAGGCAGAATAGATTTAGCACCTATCCTTTCACAGCTGCCAGTCTCCTTAGCTACCAGTTAGACTTAAAAACACGACATTGGACCTTGGTATATAATAGTTCTATGCTGACTTAGTTCTCATGTCTTTATAGGTTGAACTTGATGATCTCAAAGGTCATAAAATCATAGAATAGTTTGGGTTGGAAGGGACCTCAAAGCTCAGCCAGTTCCAACCCCCCTGTGCCATAGGCAGGGGCAGCTCCCACTAGAACAGGTTGCTTAAGGCCTCATCCAACCTGGTCCTGAACACCTCCAGGGAGGTTGTGGAGCACAGAATGGGATCTCTGATCCCATTCTGTGCTTCTGTACTCCACAACCTCCTGGGCAACCTGTGCCAGTGTCTCACCACCCTCACTGCAATCAATTTTTTCCTAACATCCACTTTAAATCCCCTCACAGGATCACAGAATGGCTGAGAGCAGCCAGGCAGAGAGGGAGCTGGGGGTGCTGGGAGAGAGTAGCTAAAGATGAGGCAGCAGTGCCCAGGTGGGCAGCAGAGCCAATGGCATCCTGAGCTGGCTCAGGAGCAGTGTGGGCAGCAGGACAAGGGAGGTTCTTGTGCCCCTGTTCTCTCAGCACTGCTCAGGCCACCCCTTGAGTGCTGTGTCCAGTTCTGGGCTTCTCAATTCAAGAGAGATGTTGAGGTGCTGTAAGGTGTTGAAAGAAGGGCAGCAAGGCTGGGGAGGGGCCTGGATCACCTCTAACCTAACCCTCCCCTGGCACAGCTTTAAGCAAAACTAGAAGTAGGTTGATGTTAGGAAGAAGTTGTTCAGCATGAGGGTGGTGAGAGCCTGGCACAGGTTGCCCAGGGAGGTGGTTGAAGCCTCACTCCTGGATGTTTTTAAGGCCAGGCTGGATGTGGCTGTGGGCAACCTGATGTAGTGTGAGGTGTCCCTGCCCATGGCAGGGGGGTTGGAACTGGATAATCCTTGAGGCCACTTCCATCCCTGACAGTTCTGGGCCAATGATGGATGAATGTTGCGGCTACGATGTGCACTCAAACCTAACCTAGCAGCACAGCCTAAATCCCAGCTAGGGCAGCTTCAGCTGCTGAATAGGATGGATCCAGCACAGCAGAGTATTAGCATGAAAGAAGGATTGCTTGTGGCCAAGGCATTATTCTGTGTAGCTCCCTTCTTCAACAGCATAATTATGTGCCCTGCATTGCAGAGCAGATACTCCTGTTCCTCTCTTTATTTTTCTGTAGCACCCATAAAATGTTAAAGGCTTTCCAAATGTAGGACTTAGAAAGGCAGAATGTTTTCAGGTTATAAAATAATTGCATTTACAGCCTAAAACACTGTTACTTCAACTGATGGATTTTTCCCCTCAATATTACCCAGGGTTGCTTTCTTAGCCAGGGAAAGGAGATGTGTTTCTGTGCTCAGGTTTAAACAAAGGGACTTGAGAACCATTCTCATTCCCAAGCAGCTGGGGAAATGCTTACATTGGGGGAAGCAGATGCTGGGCCTCCTCCAGATTGTAGAATCATAGAATCAAGCAGGTTGGAAGAGAGCTCCAAGCTCAGCCAGCCCAACCTAGCACCCAGCCCTGGCCAATCAACCAGACCATGGCACTAAGTGCCCCAGCCAGGCTTGGCTTCAACACCTCCAGCCACAGAGACTCCACCACCTCCCTGGGCAGCCCATTCCAATGCCAATCACTCTTTCTGTCAACAACTTCCTCCTAACATCCGGCCTAGACCTGCCCTGGCACTGTGGATCACTGTGATTCAGTGATCCACAACCTCCCTGGAGACGTTCAGGAGCAGGTTGGATGAGGCCATGGTGTCATAGTTTAGTTAGCTAGAAGCTGTTAGGTGACAAGTTGGACTCAATGATCCTAGAGGTCTTTTCCAGCCTGGTGAATTCTGTGTGATCCTCTGCAGGGGTAGGGATCCACTGGGAGAGAACAGCTACCCCAGCAAATAAAGGAGTTTGGCTGCTGCCACAGATTTCATTTTCCCCAAGATGAAAAAAAACAACACGAGGGAAGAGTTTTGTGGAACCAGCTCCTGAGCCATCAGGTTCTCTGGAATTTGGAATCAGAACTTGATGCTCTTGGCCCAGGCTTGGTGAAGAGAGTGGAAAGCCCTGATTTATTTGTGAGAGAAATGGAAAAAAAACAAAGCCCATGGGGGAGCAATAAAAAAAGACAGGACTGACTATGACAGTAGGACAATTTATAATTGGGGGTGGGGTGGAGGGTCAGGTATCCTATTAATTTTGGGGGCTATTTCTCTTTAAATAGAAGAGCAGTCAGAAAGGATTCCTGAGAGATGATATAATCTGAAAAGTATATTGGAAAAGAGTTTGCTTCTCCTCTTAAATTACCAGAGGCTTTTGTGTCCCAGTGAAATGCTTTATTACTTGATCTGGCTCTAGAGAAGCAGTGATTCCATAACAAACCTTTCCCAGGACTTTAATTATTTCCTTTATTATATCCTGAAAAAGGACCAGGTCACTTCTGAAGGCCACAGAAACAGTATAAGACTTTCCCCCCACCCTCCCCTCTCCCTCCTCTTTTTTCCTGGGCAAATAACAAAAAAACCAAAACCAGAGGCCTGTTGCTTTCTATCACAATCCTGAGCTGAAGTTAGGTTGCTAAGTGCCATAGTTGTGTTCCCAGGAACCTCAGAAGACACTTCAAGGAATTATCTGATGACCTTTCAGTGAATCCCTTAGGACCCAGCCCTGTCCCAACACAGCCTGGAAACTTCTTTCTCACTGCAAACCATCAGGAGGGTTTTGAGAGGAAAGCCCAGAGCACAGAATTGCAGAGCCTTAGTGATTGGGAGGGACCTCCATAGAATCACAGAGCCTTAGAGGCTGGAAGGGACCTGCACAGAACCACAGAGCCTCAGAGGCTGGAAAGGATCTCCACAGAATCACAGAGCCTCAGAGGTTGGAAAGGATCTCCACAGAATCACAGAGCCTTAGAGGTTGGAAAGGACCTCCACAGAATCACAGAGCCTCAGAGGTTGGAAAGGATCTCCACAGAATCACAGAGCCTCAGAGGTTGGAAAGGATCTCCACAGAATCACAGAGCCTCAGAGGTTGGAAAGGATCTCCACAGAATCACAGAGCCTTAGAGGCTGGAAGAGACCTGCACAGAATCACAGAGCCTCAGAGGTTGGAAAGGATCTCCACAGAATCACAGAGCCTCAGAGGTTGGAAAGGATCTCCACAGAATCACAGAGCCTCAGAGGTTGGAAAGGATCTCCACAGAATCACAGAGCCTCAGAGGTTGGAAAGGATCTCCACAGAATCACAGAGCCTTAGAGGCTGGAAGGGACCTGCACAGAATCACAGAGCCTCAGAGGTTGGAAGGGACCTCCAGAGACCGTCCAGTCCAGCCTCCCTGCCAAGGCAGGACCATCCAGTGTAGTCTGGACAGGAAGGCACTGAGGAGGGTTTTGAAGCCTCCAGAGATCATTTGGGAAGGTTTTATGTGCTTCTCTAAGGGCCCTGCTGTTCAAGAGCTCAGCGGCAGACCCAGCAGTGCGTCACTGGGCACGTTCATGCTTTCAACAGCTAGGAATCTCTGGCAGTGCTTGACCATATGATTGTCCATTAGTGATCTGCTGAGCTGGGTGCATCTCCTTATCCACCAGAGATGACTTCCTGCATGGGCAGGTCATGGTTTACTTCCCCAGGAAGAAGAAAAGGGGGACAAAAAAAGAGAAACCACAAACCATGCCACGGCCTCGTTAAATGCATAACAAATTAACTCTCCTTCTAACTAACATCCTACTTCCTCTGCCACTGCCTTATATTTCAAGGCACTCAGAACCTGTCAGCTTGCAGAAACAACCCAAGTGAGCAATGTGTGGACCCTGAGTGAGCAATGTGTGGACCCTGAGTGACTGCATCAGTAGAATTCAACCTTGGTCTTTGATTTAGTTGTGGCGTGTCCAGAGAAGGGCCAGGAGGATGCTCAAAGGGCTGCAGCAGCTCTGCTGTGAGCACAGACTGAAAGAGTTGGGGCTGTGCAGGCTGGAGCAGAGGAGGCTCCCAGGTGACCTTCTTGTGGCCTGCCAGGATCTGAAAGGGGCTACAAAAGAGCTGGGGAGGGACTTTTGAGGGTGTCAGGGAGTGCCAGGAGTGGGAGAATGGAGGAAAGCTGGAGGTGGGGAGAGTGAGGCTGGAGGTGAGGAGGAAGTTGTTGAGCAGGAGAGTGGTGAGAGGCTGGAATGGGTTGCCCAGGGAGGTGGTTGAGGCCCCATGGCTGGAGGTGTTTGAGGCCAGGCTGGCTGAGGCTGTGTGCAGCCTGCTCTAGGGTAGGGTGTCCCTGGGCATGGCAGGGGGTTGGAACTGGCTGCTCCTTGTGGTCCCTTCCAGCCCTGACTGATTCTGTGATTCTACAATCCTATGAATTAAGGAGGCAGGGATTATAAAACAGCTAGTTCATTTTATTTCCAGCAAGCCCTACCCACAAGTCTATACAAATGAGTTACATTTGGGTTCTGATTTGATCAGGAAAAACCTTCACAAGGATGCTTATGGGGTGAGATGGGAAGGACTGAGAGTGGCTTGAAGAGAAAGCAAAAGAGAGGGAATTACACTGGGAACAAGTCCTGAAACCTTAGTAACAAAACCCAAACAGAGAGACAGACATCACCAACAGCTTGTTTCCCTCTCAAAGCCTTCAGATTAGTCTTTACTTGTAAGTGTATTGTTTATGGAGTTGTAGTGGTGGTGACCTTCATTAACTCCTGCACTTGTTGCTCTGGGAGTGTCTACAGATCTCTACCCTGGTTCTCCCTCTACTCTGCCCTACTGAAGCCCCACCTGGAATATGGCATCCAGTTCTGGGCTCCCCAGTTCAGGAGGAACAAGGATCTGCTGGAGAGAGTCCAACACAGGGCAACAAGAATGCTGAAGGAATTAGAGCACTGCCTGAGGAGGAGAGGCTGAGAGCCCTGGGGCTGCTGAGTCTGCAGAGGAGAAGGCTGAGAGGGGATCTGAGCAATGTCTACCAAGAGCTGAGGGCTAGGAAGGGAGGGACAGGGACAGCCTCTGCTCACTTGTGCCCTGCCATAGGCCAAGGGGCAAGGGATGGAAACTGCAGCACAGGAAGTTCCAGCTCAACATGAGCAAGAACTTCTTGAGTGTAAGGGTCCCAGAGCCCTGGCACAGGCTGCCCAGAGAGGCTGTGGAGTCTCCTTCCCTGGAGCCTTTCCAGCCCTATCTGGATGTGTGACCTGTGCTGGATTCTGTGGTCCTGCTCTAGCAGAGGGGCTGGAACCTGAAGATCTCCAGAGGTCCTTCCAATCTCTAATATTTGTGATCCTGCATTTGTGCCAGAGGGTCCAGCATGGTTGGACTGGATGATCTTGGAGATCTCTTCCAATCTGGTTGATTCTATGACTCTGTGATCTCAAAGGAATCCCAAGGAAGCAGTGGTGTGACAGACACAAACTCTTACAGCCTTCTGACAGTATCAACCTAAAAATGCAGTTTTCACCTTATTTACTTTTTTTCCTCCCCTCTTTGGGTGTTTTATGGTGGAAAAAATCCCAAGCCCAAACAGACAAATGCTCATTACAGGTTGTTTCTGGTCAGCAGTGAGCACTTTTACAGCCCATGGTGGTTCTTGGTTATTGATTCTCAGGCATGTGAAGACTGCTTTCTCCAACAGCCCAATTTAAACTTGTCTGTGGTGGCTTTGCTATTCCTTTAGCTGATCCTTCTCTCCCACAGTCTTTTCAATACTTTGAGCCTCATTTCCTACGTAGCAGTTCATAAAAAAGCCCAAGCTGGCAAGAAATCCTCTTTCCCAAATTTATTAAACCTTTGTCTTGCTGTTATTTCACTTTGATTTTTTTTCTTCTTCTTTTCTTTTCAATGTGATTTAATTTTCATGTGTTTTTTTTTTAAACTTGCCTGTCAAAAGCATCCATCTCAGACATCTTTGGGTTTTCAGGAACCTAAATTCGCAGAGTAATTGGAAGAACAGCCCACACACACCCCCCTTCCAATTTCTAACTCCAGGGGGAAGCTACCTTGGACTAGGACAGCACAAAGAAAAAAAAAAGGAAGCAATAAAAGAAAGAAGAAACCTGGCCCAAAATTACAGATCATGGATTGGGAAACGTAGATGTGATTATTTCTACTGGACAATGAGGTTAAGGCAGCTGGAAGAGGCTGTGCATGGCTCTGCAAGCTAGCTGAGAGGTCAGCTGTGGAGTGATGAGGATTTATGGAAGGGCCAGTGTAAAGAGATTATACAATAGAGGCTGATTGGAGACGTTCCCCTTTAGGCATGTGCTTAGCATGGCCTGGGTGGAGTTGAACCAGGGAGCAGAGCTGAAGGACTCCCCAGTGCCTGCGGATCACAGGCTTACAGGATCTTAGGGTTTGGAAGGGACTCAAGGAAGGGACAGCAGGAAGGAGTGTGTGGAGATGAGCAAGGGGCTGAACTTAAAATCCACTGCATGGCTTATTCACTGAGTAAAGGAATCACAGGATCACAGGTGTTAGGGGTTGGAAGAGACCTCCAGAGATCTTCCATTGCAACCCCCCTGCCAGAGCAGTACCAGAGAATCCAGCACAAGTCACACAGGAACACATCCAGACAGGGCTGGAAAGGCTCCAGAGAAGGACACTCCACAACCTCTCTGGGCAGCCTGTGCCAGGGCTCTGGGACCCTTACACTCAAGAAGTTCTTGCTCATGTTGAGCTGGAACTTCCTGTGCTGCAGTTTCCATCCCTTGCCCCTTGGCCTATGGCAGGGCACAAGTGAGCAGAGGCTGTCCCTGTCCCTCCCTTCCTGCCCCCCAGCCCTCAGCTCTTGATAGACATTGCTCAGATCCCTTCACAGACGACACAATCTAGTTCAGGTCACACAGGAACACATCCAGACAGGCCTTGAAAGCCTACAGAGAAGGAGACTCCACAACCTCTCTGGGCAGCCTGTGCCAGGGCTCCACACTCTCCCTGGGCAAGTGTCTTCCAGGGGTCTGTCACACTCAGAGGGAAAAAAATCCCCCTCATGTTTAAATGAAACTTCCTCTCCTCACCTCCAACTCAACAGTTGTCTTCCAGCATCTGAAGTGGGCTACAGGAGGGCTGGGGAGGGACTGTTGACAAGCTCTTGTCATGACAGGATGAGGAGGAATGGGTTTAAAGTGGCAGAGGGGAGATTGAAAGTGGCTGTGAGGAAGAAGTTGTTTGCAGTGAGGGTGGTGAGACACTGGCACTGGTTGCCCAGGGACCAAAGATCCCATTCTGTGCTTCTGTGCTCCACAACCTCCCTGGAATTGTTCAGAACCAGGTTAGATGAGGCTTTGAGTGATTTGTTTTAGTGAGAGGTGTCCCTGCCTCTGGCAGGGGGTTGGAATTGGATGATCCTTGTGGTCCCTTCCAGCCTAAACCATTCTTATTCTCTGTTTTATCCCACATCATCTCTGCCTTTTGCCAGGCACAGCCTCTGCTCCGTGCTCTGGTGGTGAGCTGCCTGCAGGCAATTCAGGATTCGTTTCCTCTGGCAGAGAGAGACAATGCTCTCTTCTGCTCTCTGCTTGCAGCTTGCTGTCCTGGCAGTAGGACAGCTCCAGCTGCCTGGGGAGCCACACTATAACCAACCCAGCAATTGAAGTCCAGGTTGGAAAAACAAAACACAACAAACACAGTCCCAAGCTGTGCCAGGGGAGGTCTAGGCTGGATGTTAGGAGGAAGTTGTTGGCAGAGTGATTGGCATTGGAATGGGCTGCCCAGGGAGGTGGTGGAGTCACCATCCCTGGAGGTGTTGAAGCCAAGCCTGGCTGGGGCACTAAGTGCCATGGTCTGGTTGGTTAGCCAGGGCTGGGTGCTAGGTTGGGCTGGCTGAGCTTGGAGCTCTCTTCCAACCCCCTTGATTCTATGATTTTGATACTGAAATTCAGCAGAGCAAGTCCAAGCCAGGGTGCTCTGACTCCAGCCCAAGCCAAGGCAGCAGCCCTGCCTGCCCCTGCTCTAGGATCTGCTTTCAGACACCTGAAAAATAAATCCCATCGCACTTACTTCCTGCAGGAGGCAGCCAGGGGCTTGTCCACACCACACTGCACGAGGTCTCATCCAAGAGAGATCCTTCCTCATTTCTCAAGATGGGAAATCTCTCTAGAGATGGGGGCAACCACTGGGAAGTGTGTTCCTCTTTGTGAATTACCCTGAGATCCAGACACAGCAGCTGCCACCTAGAAAGGAGAAGTATGGAAATTCAATCAGAAACTGAGTTTCATCAGTGGTGTAATTTCCCCTCCTGCCTGACAAGAGCAGGGTCTTACCTCAAGCATCACTAATACCCAATTAATCAGCTGACACAGAGACAGGGAAGGGAAATGTCAGAAGAGTAAAGCTTTATAACTGCTGAGCAATCTGCTGAGCAGGTAAGGAAGGTCCTTGCAGTTAGGATCTTGTCACTGGTCACAGAATCACAGGTTGGAAGGGATCATCCAGTCCAGCCCTCCACCTTCTACCACCCAGGGTAGTCCACACAGGAATGCATCCAGGCAGGCTTTGAAAGTCTGCAGAGAAGGAGACTCCACAACCTCTCTGGGCAGCCTGCTCCAGGCCTCTGCCACCCTCACTCCAAACAAGTTTCTCCTCCTCTTCAGCTGAAACCTTCTCTGCTCCACTTGGCATCCATTGCTCCTTGGCTTCTTGCTGTGCAGCACCCAACAGAGCTTGGCCCCCTTCCCTTGACCCCCACCCCTCAGCTGTTTGCACACATTGCTCAGATCCCCTCTCAGCCTTCTCTGCTCCAGGGGAGATGGAGCTCAACAGCCCCAGGGCTCTCAGGCTCTCTGCACAGGGGAGATGCTCTCTGCTGGACTCTCTCCAGCAGGTCCCTGTCTCTCCTGGACTGGGGAGCACAAAACTGGACACTGCATTCCAGATGTGGTCTCAGCAGGGCACAGCAGAGGGGAAGAAGAACCTCTCTAGCCCTGCTGGCTGTTCTCTCTCCAAGGAATGGACCTTGCCACATCTCTTTGGTTTCACAGAGCTCTTCCTGCTAGCAGGCTTTGCTCCTGGTGTTCTCCCCTATTAAGCTGGTCTTAATCTCTGCTCTCTGTCTGGAGCTAAACAGGCAGCTGCAAACTGGACGAGAGGAAGTGGTTACTCCAGTGCCTATGGGAAAGGCATTGATGTTGCAGAAGGGCTTATCAACAGGCTCTCTATGTACAGAATTCATGGAGCAGCTCCCTCCCTAGGGGCTGGCAAAAGCAAGTTCCCACTTCTGCTGCTTCTGAGACTGACTCTGTGCAGAGACTTCTGCTGCTGCAGCAGTGCTCTGCAGTGTGGGGTTGGCAAAACCCCCAGTGGAGGCACAGAGCCTGCGACAGCACAGACAGACATGAAGCTTGTTAATGCCATTGTCACCCTGGGCTGTTTGCTTGTTTTATTAAGTGCCAGGTTCTGAACTTTGGCCACAGCAACCCCATGCAGTACTACAGGCTGGGGACAGAGTGGCTGGAGAGCAGCTCCACCACCTCCCTGGGCAGCCCATTCCAATGCCAATCACTCTCTCTGCCAACAACTTCCTAACAACATCCACCCTGAACCTGCCCTGGCACAGCTTCAGGCTGTGTCCCCTTCTTTTGGTGCTGGCTGCCTGGCAGCAGAGCCCAACTCCACCTGGCTACAGCCTCCCTGCAGGCAGCTGCAGACAGCAATGAGCTCTGCCCTGAGCCTCCTCTGCTGCAGGCTGCACACCCCCAGCTCCCTCAGCCTCTCCTCACAGGGCTGTGCTCCAGGCCCCTCCCCAGCCTTGCTGCCCTTCTCTGGGCACCTTCCAGCACCTCAACATCTTTCTTAAACTGAGGGACCCATAACTGGACACAACACTCAAGGTGTGGCCTGAGCAGTGCTGAGCACAGGGACAGAAGAACCTCCCTTGTCCTGCTGCCCACACTGCTCCTGAGCCAGCCCAGGATGCCATTGGCTCTGCTGCCCACTTGGGCACACTGCTGCCTCCTCTGCAGCTCCTCTCTCCCAGCACCCCCAGCTCCCTCTCTGCCTGGCTGCTCTCAGCCACTCTGGCCCCAGCCTGCAGTGCTGCTTGGGGTTGTTGTGGCCAAAGTGCAGAACCCTGCACTTGGCCTTGTTCAATCACATCCCATTGGCCTCTGCCACCCATCTAGCCTGGCCAAGTCCCTCTGCAGGGTTCTCCTGCCCTCTAACAACTCCACAGCTGCTCCTAGCTTGGTGTCATCTGCAAACTTACTGATACTGGACTCAATCCCCTGCTCCAGATCATCAATAATGCTATTGAACAGGAAAAGTTGCAAAGTTGCAGAGATATGGTGCTGAGAGCCATGGTTTAGCTCCAGCCTTGGCAGAGATAGAGCACAGTTGGACTGGGTGATCTTAAAGGTCTTTTCCAACCAACATGATTGATTCTGTGATTTACCTTCAGCTCATGCTGCTTCAATGTCAGCTTTAATATGCCGAAGCTCTGCCCTTGGTGCCCTCTGGGAACTTGTTCCTCAGTACCCTGCCTGAACACCTGCATCTGCAAACCTCACCTCTTGCACTAAACTTAATCCACGTGAGACAGAGAAGAAAAAAAAAGAAGTCCAGAGAAGGTTTTCTGCCCCATATTGAGCCAGGACCCCCCCTGCCCACACCCCTGCAGCTGAAGAACTGAGTTTTTAAAAAAGTGAACATTCTTTTTACTTTTCTCCTCGATGGAGAGATCAAAAGAATGACTAATTGAGAAAACCTGAGTGGCTCTAATTGACTTCAGCCCTGGACTTATTGACTGTTCTGCACCTGTTCTGGAAAGCTGACCCAAGGCTTGCTCCAAAGCTCTCTCTTCAGTTTTCATCAGGCCTCACAATTCCAAATGAAACAGAGGACTTCTTGCTGGTTTTGGTGAATTCATTGCAGTGCCTTGGCCCTTTATAGTGTTTTAAGTCTTTCCTGAGACTGCATAATGCAGTTAGCACAAAGCATCATTGAGTCCATCTTAGCGCTAGCAAGAGCCTAAAGCATGCACTGCAGGCCAGATGTGGGCCATGGGTGCCACACACCACAGGACTTGCTTTGAGAGGAGACAAAAATCCAAGCATCTAAAATTCCCATTTTTACTAATTTTCATTTGTTCTGTCTTTCCTCAGCTGAATTGGAGCCTCAGCTTTAGAAGCTCTCAGTTTTCAGCAGTCAAAGAATTTTATCAGCCCTTTTGATGTCACTATTTCTAATCTTGCAAATGAGAAACTGGTTTGGTCTTGTGTTGATTTGATAGGAGGTGCTGATGGCCTGGGAGCTTTCACCAACCCTTTTTCCTCTTAAACTTATTCTGCATGATGTGTCTCTGTCTTATTTAACCTGTAGGTTTTGCAGTACTGGGAGAGGTTTGGAGTTCAGCCTCACAAGAAGTATCTGGCTGTAGGGAAGCCTTTGCTTTTGTTTGCCTTACCACAGAATCAAGCATGTTGGAAGAGAGCTCCAAGCTCACCCAGCCCAACCTAGCACCCAGCCCTGGCCAACCAACCAGACCATGGCACTAAGTGCCCCACCCAGGCTTGGCTTCAACACCTCCAGGCACAGCCACTCCACCACCTCCCTGGGCAGCCCATTCCAATGCCAATCACTCTCTCTGCCAACAACTTCCTCCTAACATCCAGCCTAGACCTGCCCTGGTACAACTTGAGGTTGTGTCCCCTTCTTCTGCTGCTAGTTGCCTGGCAGCAGAGCCCAACCCCACCTAGCTACAACCTACCTTCAGGGAGCTGCAGACAGCAATGAGATCGCCACTATTTCTCTTTCCTTTCTTCTTTCTTTCTCTCTTTCTTTCTCTCTCTCTTTTTCTCTTTCTCTTTCCCTCTCTTTGTCTTTTGTTTTTTCCTTTCTCTTTCCCTTTATCTTTCTCTCTTTCTTTCTCTTTCCCTCTCTTTGTCTTTCTCTCTCTTTCTCTCTTCCTTTTTCTCTTTCCCTTTATCTTTCTCTCTCTTTCTTTTTCTTTCTCTTTCTCTCTTTATCTCCCTCTCTCTTTCTCTTTCTTTCCCTTTCCATCTCTTTGTCTTTGTCTCCCTTTGTCTCTTTCTCTTTCCCTTTCTCTTTCTCTCTTCCTCTCTCTGTCTCTTTCTCTTTCTCTTTCCCTCTCTTTGTCTTTCTCTTTCTTTTTTTTCTTTCTCTTTCCCTTTATCTTTCTTTCTCTTTCTCTGTTTATCTCTTTCTCTCTCTCTTTCTCTCTCCCTTTCCCTTTCCCTTATTATTTTTCTTCTCTGCCTTCTTCTTCTTCTATTTATTTTTACTTTCCTTTCCCCTCTCCCTTTCTTCTTTCCCCCCTCACTGCAGTACTTTCCCACTTCTGTGCACCCGCAGGAAAATGTCCTGGGCTGCTCTTTCAGGTTTTGTGAGCCCCTGACAAATTTGTTCACGGGTGAGATTTGGCAAGTGCTGCTCAGAGCAGAGCTTTTCATGTGGCAGCTTGTTCTTGCAGCCTGGAACACAGCCTCCATTTTCACACATGTGCAGGAAGTGCAATCACACCTTTTTATGGCAGAAACAGCTTAGCACAGGGCACTGACAGCTTTGGCCTATAAAATGCCTTTGGGGTCCTGGAGAAAGCAGGGAATGACTTGGGGCAAAAAGCACAAAGTGTTTCATCAGCCACACAATGGGTTGATTTTTTTTTTCAGGGCAGCTCTGCCTTCAGAAGAGCCTGAGGAAGATGAAGATGAGGGGAAGACACCGCTGGGTGCATCACCCTCGCAGCCCAAACAGGCTGCAGAGGGTTCGAGTGCTCCTTCATGCAGCTTTTAACATTTAATGGTGTCTCCTAAGCCTTCCTCTTCCCTCCTTCCCCATCTTCAAAGTCGATTATTTCCTCTCCTTTGATCCAAAAATTTCATCCCAAGCTATTTTTAAGTCTCCCTGCCCCCACCACGCTGAATCCCAGCCCCAGTTCCCTCCACATGTGGCTGCCCTGCCTCTGCCTACCACCGAGGGAAGCCAAGGAGCATCCCACCCGAGATGCAGCCACAGCTCCCTGATCTGCTTCAGCAGTACCTGCCTGGCCTGGGTGAAAACACTGCAGTGTGGCCTGGGATAAGGACACCTCTGTGTGCCCTGCCTGAAAAACGCCTCAGTGTGCCCTGGGTTAAGGCCTGCTCAGTGTGCCCTGGGTTAAGGCCTGCCTGGTGTGCCCTGGGTTAAGGCCTGCTCGGTGTGCCCTGGGTTAAGGCCTGCTCAGTGTGCCCTGGGTTAAGGCCTGCCTGATGTGCCCTGGGTTAAGGCCTGCTCAGTGTGCCCTGGGTTAAGGCCTGCTCAGTGTGCCCTGGGTTAAGGCCTGCTCAGTGTGCCCTGGGTTAAGGCCTGCTCAGTGTGCCCTGGGTTAAGGCCTGCCTGATGTGCCCTGGGTTAAGGCCTGCTCAGTGTGCCCTGGGTTAAGGCCTGCTCAGTGTGCCCTGGGTTAAAGCCTGCTCGGTGTGCCCTGGGTTAAGGCCTGCTCAGTGTGCCCTGGGTTAAGGCCTGCTCAGTGTGCCCTGGGTTAAGGCCTGCTCAGTGTGCCCTGGGTTAAGGCCTGCCTGGTGTGCCCTGGGTTAAGGCCTGCTCAGTGTGCCCTGGGTTAAGGCCTGCTCAGTGTGCCCTGGGTTAAAGCCTGCTCAGTGTGCCCTGGGTTAAGGCCTGCTCAGTGTGCCCTGGGTTAAGGCCTGCTCAGTGTGCCCTGGGTTAAGGCCTGCTCAGTGTGCCCTGGGTTAAGGCCTGCCTGGTGTGCCCTGGGTTAAGGCCTGCCTGGTGTGCCCTGGGTTAAGGCCTGCCTGGTGTGCCCTGGGTTAAGGCCTGCTCAGTGTGCCCTGGGTTAAGGCCTGCCTGGTGTGCCCTGGGTTAAGGCCTGCCTGATGTGCCCTGGGTTAAGGCCTGCTCAGTGTGCCCTGGGTTAAAGCCTGCTCAGTGTGCCCTGGGTTAAGGCCTGCTCAGTGTGCCCTGGGTTAAGGCCTGCTCAGTGTGCCCTGGGTTAAGGCCTGCCTGGTGTGCCCTGGGTTAAGGCCTGCCTGATGTGCCCTGGGTTAAGGCCTGCCTGATGTGCCCTGGGTTAAGGCCTGCTCAGTGTGCCCTGGGTTAAAGCCTGCTCAGTGTGCCCTGGGTTAAGGCCTGCTCAGTGTGCCCTGGGTTAAGGCCTGCCTGGTGTGCCCTGGGTTAAGGCCTGCCTGGTGTGCCCTGGGTTAAGGCCTGCTCAGTGTGCCCTGGGTTAAGGCCTGCTCAGTGTGCCCTGGGTTAAGGCCTGCTCAGTGTGCCCTGGGTTAAGGCCTGCCTGGTGTGCCCTGGCCCGCAGAAGCTTTGCAGCCTGTGCCCGTGCACCTCAGTGGACAGAAGCAGTGCAGTGTGTAGAGGACTCAGGCAGCTGCTCTCTGCTGGGGTGTCCGTTCTGCTGGGGGCCTGAGCAATGTGTGCAAACAGCTGAGGGGTGGGGGCCAAGGGGAGGGGGCCAAGCTCTGTTGGGTGCTGCACAGCAAGAAGCCAAGGAGCAATGGATGCAAAGTGGAGCAGAGAAGGTTTCAGCTCAAGAGGAGGAGAAACTTGTTTGGAGTGAGGGTGGCAGAGGCCTGGAGCAGGCTGCCCAGAGAGGCTGTGGAGTCTCCTTCTCTGCAGACTTTCCAACCCCTTGCCCTTGTGGGGGCAAGCAGCGACCTGGTTCAGGAAGGAGAGGGTGACCTGTTCCTGGCCACTCGTGACCGCAGCTCACACACCCCGATGCGGTGGAGAACAAATGGCGTTTGTTCGTGTGCAGTGCTGGGTTATATGGTGTGAAGATAAACATCACCACTAAGTATTATGGGTTACAGCAGTAAGGAGGGGGGCCCCTGTCTTTCCCTACAGCCCGTTATCTTCCGGACACCAGACCCTGGCTGCCCACACCCTCCTGGCTGCACTCCTGCGTGGCCTACCCTGGGTGATGCTGCCTTGGCAGGCAGTTTGGGCTGGATGCTCTCTGGAGGTCCCTTCCAGCCTCTAAAAGCTCGGTGTCCCTGCCAGCCAACCTGCCTGCTGGCTGAAGGAGAGGGTCAAGCCCAGGAACCAACATCCTAAGCACACACACATCCCACTTGTGTGCTCTGCTGCTTTCATGTCAGCCAAATAAACAGGCACCAGCACCACATCTCCTTGTTTGCGTGGAGCACCAATGTGTTTTCCTTGCACTTTAAATGCTGTTTAGGGCTCTCTTTATGAGCTTCAATTAGGAGTTTGCTATGGAGGGCTTATTAGAGCACTTTTATTGGGACTTTAACACATTTTCTTTGTTAAAAGCTACTTTAGAAGCTACTTTGAGAAGCTTGTAAATGGGAGCCGGAGTGAGCTGTCTGTGCCACTGACAAGCACTCATCAACAGGCCTCCCAAAAGGCTTCCTCAAGTCGCCAAGGCCACCTCTGCACCCACCAGGCTCTTAGGACATCAGGGAATAAATATCAATCCTGGAATTCTGGGGGGGGGGAAGCTTTAAAAAGGGAGATTTCCCATTTTGAGGCTTATCTGGACAGTCAGTTTGGGCTCCAGAGCAATTAGGTCAATAAAGCAGAAAGATTCCACCCAGGCTGTTCTCCCCCCACCGAAGCAAGAGGTCAAGGCTGGGAGTGAAGACAATTTTCTGCTCCCCAGGTTTTCCACCCAGGGTTCAGGTTGCAAAAAGCTGCAGCACCAAGTCCCCTTCTCTTCTTGGTCGTGACCTGAGGAAAGCCTTCTTTTGGCTGTCTCTGGGAACTCCACACTGGGGTGGTCAGGGCTGAGATGTTCTCCTTGCTTGAGGCACAGAGGTCTGTCTTCATGTCCCATGTCCGACTGCTTGCTGCTGTGGCAGAAACTGCTTTTGCTGGTTTCTGTTTGCCCTCTCGCTGTGGCTCTTGTCTCAAAGGCAGCTAGAGGTGAATTGAGACAACAGGCTTGGCCTCCAGGGTCAGGGAAAGCTGCTGCAGCACAGGAAGGAGTAACATGGAACCATGGAATTATCAGGCCTGGAAGGGACCTCAAGGATCATCCAGTTCCAAACCCCCTGCTATGGGCAGAGACACCTTGCACTAGATCAGGCTGCCCACAGCCACATACAGCCTGGCCTCTGAGACCTCCAGGGATGAGGCTTCCATCATCTCCCTGGGCAAGCTGTGCCAGGCTCTCACCATCCTTATGATGAAGAACTTCTTCATAATGTCTAATCTCCATCTCCCCTCCTCTAGCTTGGATCCATTCCTCCTACTCCTATCACTCCCTGATGGCCTAAAAAGTCCCTCCCCAGGTTTCTTGTAGCCCACTTTGCATACTGGAAGGCCACAAGAAGGTCTCCTGGGAGCCTTCTCCTCTCCAGACTGCACAGCCCCAATGCCCTCAGTCTCTCCTCACAGCAGAGCATCTCCAGCCCTCTGCTCTTCCTTGTGGCCCTTCTCTGGAGACCTGCCAGCACCACCAGATCTTTCCTGTAATAGGAGCTGCAGACTATGAATGTCTGCCTGAGAGCAGACATCCTCATAGCCTTCCACTGGACTCTCTCTGACAGGTCCCTGTCCCTCTTGAATGGGGGAGCCCAAAACTGGATGCAATGTTCCAGCTGAGGTATTACCAGGGCAGAGTAGAGGCAGAGGAGAACCTCCCTGGATCTGCTGGACACACTCTTCTTAATCAGAGAAGGCTGGGGGCTGGAAGGGACCTTGAAAGATCACCTAGTCCAGCTTCATTTAGTCCAACTAGATCATTGAACCTTACTGCTCCCCAGGATCCCCTTGGCCCTCTCGGCCACCAGGACACATTGCTGTGCCATGGATGCTCTCCCCCAGCACTCCCAGGCCCCTCTCCACAGGGCTGCTCTCCAGCAGCTCACCTCTCTGCCTGGGTGGCAGCAGTCCCCACATCTGCCTTCTGCAAGCTCCTGGGAAAAAAAGGCCATGCCTGTGAGGGTCCCACAGCAGAAGCTCAGGCTGTGAGCACTGAAGCCAGCTTAGGAGTAGGTGGAAAGTATCTGCAGATCCCGTTGGGAGTGCTGCAGAGTGCCTAAAGAAGTCTGTTTCCTTAGCCTCCTTTTATTTTCCTAGCAGAAGTATGCAGGGAAATATTTTCTCCAGGGTTTGGTTGGGGCTGGGTGGGTTTTTTTTTTCGTGTCTGTGTGTGTTTGTTTTGCTTTTTTCTTCTTTTCTCTTTTGTTTTTGTTTTTCCTCCATTTTTTTCCCCTCCCCTGCTCTTTTTCTTGGCTCCTTTCCCCCCCGGACCTCCCCCTGGCTCTGCCCCCTCTAAAACCTACAGTCCATCACTCAGAGTGACTTAAGCAGTGCAAACTGTCTACAGTTTATCTAAGGATCAAACAGCTGTTGTCTTCACAGGCCTCTTTTATTAATATGAATTAATGGTTTCCAACTTGTTTCCTACATTTCTGCTGGGAAGAACAACCCTTCCCAGAAGCATCCTTTGGCAGAGAGCAAAATAATTGGAGTAGCAGAGAGATGACCTCATTTTTCCTCTTGGCCAGCCTGGGTATTGGCTACAAGTGGCTGAGCACAGAGTTATGCTCATCTCGCAGTGATTTCATGTGCTAAATGCTTCAGCTGCCTACACTTCTCCAAGCTATGAGCTGCAACCATTAAGCACTTAAACTGCAGAGGATGCCACGGCCCAGACCTACTGTAATGGAAGAGGCAGTGAGTTCTTTCCATTTGTGTCACTGCTGAGCTCTCTGAGCATTAGCTGCTTGCCTGAGCAGCATTTCTCAGATGAAACATCAATGGTCACAACTTCCTCTGCCTCAACTCCCACCCAGTGCTCCTCGTCCCGGCACTGGGCATCACCCAGCAGAGCCTGGCCTCAGCCTCCTGGAGCTCACCTTTACATTTTTATATCCATTCATGAGGTCCCCCCTCAGGCTTCTTCTCTCCTCCTCCTCCTCCTCCTAATCCTCATCATCCTCCTCCTCCTTGTCCTCCTCCTCTCCCTCTCCTTCTCCTCTCCTCTCCCTCTCCCTCTTCCTCTCCCTCTCCCTCTCCCTCAATCTCCTCTCCTCTCATTCTCCTCTCCTCTCCTCTCCTCTCCTCTCCTCTCCTCTCCTCTCCTCTCCTCTCCTCTCCTCTCCTCTCCTCTCCTCTCCTCTCCTCTCCTCTCCTCTCCTCTCCTCTCCTCTCCTCTCCTCTCCCTCTCAGGCTCTCCTCCTAAGGAAGATCTTCCACTCCCTCCAACATCTTTGTGGCTCTGTGCTGGACTCTTTCAATCAGTTCCCTGAGCTCCTTCTTGAAGTGAGGGGGCCCAGAACTGGACACAATATTGCAGACACAACCTCAGCAGGGCAGAGCAGAGCAAATTAAAAGAGTTGGGGGTGGTGGTGGCGGGGGAGGGAATCCTTTCAGGCTGTTCCCATTAAACTCATTTTGAGGCTGGGGAAATTTCTTGCAGTTATTAAAAAATTCCCTTAAAATTCTCAGCTGAGAAGTTGGCTTCTGTATTTTCAGTTTAGTTGGGCTGGGTTTTTTTTCCTTCCCCCTCCCTCCCTCCCTCCCTCCCTCCCTGTCTCTGCAGAGCTAACTCACCTGATTTGTCAGAGCAGCTCGCAAATGAAGTGCTAACTGGTGGGTTTTATTGAAAGGAAACCAAGTGGAACAACATATGTATTTTCTTAGGGAAGTAAAAAGCTCCCAGCCCTGTGGTGTTCCTCGGGGTAAATTCTTTGTTATGAATTACAACCTGCTTACTGATGAGTTGTTAATAAAAAGTAGACCTGCTGGGCCATTATTTTTTTCCACACACTATACTCAGTTTAGGTTTTACTTCTTTCTTTCTCTCTTTCTCTCTCTCTCTCTCTCTCTCTCTCTCTTTCTTCCCCTCTTCCTCTCTTTCTCTCTCTCTCCCTCTCTCTCTCTCTCTCTCTTTCTCTCTCTCTTTCTCTCTTTTCCTTTTTTCAAACATTTTTCATTAAAGCACTGAGTGTGAATAAATCTGTTTCCAATTTGTAATTGTTTTCCCTTCCTCTGGATGTTAATTTATTGCCAAACCTAACACTTCTATTTTTAATATTCCTCCAAACTGACGAGCTGCTCTAAAAAGAAAGAGATTAGGAGAGTGTAGAGTAGTGGAATGTGTGTTTCCTTCTGAGATCCTCCCTCCCTTCCTTCCCCCCTTCCTTCCTCCCTCCTTCCCTCCCTCCTTCCCTTCCTTCCTTCCCTCCCTCCCTTCCTTCCTTCTTCCTTCCTTCCTTCCTTCCTTCCTTCCTTCCTTCCTTCCTTCCTTCCTTCCTTCCTTCCTTCCTTCCTTCCTTCCTTCCTTCCTTCCTTCCTTCCTTCCTCCTCCATCTCTCTCTCTCTTCTTTCCTTCCTCCCTTCCTCCCTCCTTTCTTCTCTCCCTTCTAAATCCCTCCCTTCTCAATTCCTTCCTTCCAAATTCTTCCTTCCCTGTCCCTTTCTCTATTTCCTTCTTTCTCCCTTTCTCAGTTTCTCTCCAAGGATCTGAGGTCAGAGAAGGAATCGTTGGAGCTCTCCCCAAGCCCAAACACATTTGGAAACAAGAGTAGCCTGAAATGAAAGCAGAATCAGAAGATGACCTCCGATGGAGGTGCAGCTTCATTGCATGGGGGATGGCTTAAAGTAAAGAGTGCTCAGGGACTGGAACGAGCTGCCCAGGGAGGTGTGGAGTCACCAACCCTGGATGTGTTTAAAGGTGGCTTGGATGTGGTGCTTGGGGCTGTGGTTTAGGGTGAACCTTGCAGAGTAGGATTCTGGGTTGGAATTGGTGCTCCTGAGGGGCTTTGCCAACCTGAATGTTTCTGTGAGTCTGTGGTTTTCTAGCATAGCTTCTGTGTGAAGGGAGAGTCTCCTTCCTTACCTCTGACTGCATTCTCATCAGGGAAACAGCAGTAGATCTGCTTTGTGGAGGACAATTAAGAGACTAAGCAGAAGGCAGAGGAGTGTTTGTGTGTTTCAGTGGATCTGGAGGTGCTGGAAGGTATCCAGAGAAGGGCCATGAGGATGAGCAGAGGGCTGGAGCTACTCTGCTGTGAGGACAAGCTGAGAGAGTTGGGGCTGTTCAGTCTGGAGAGGCCTCCCAGGAGATCTTCTTGTGGCCTTCCAGTATCTGAAGTGGGCTACAAGAAAGCTGGGGAGGGACTTCTGAGGGTGTCCGGGAGTGATAGGAGTGGGGGGAATAGCTCCAAGCTAGAGGAGGGAGGACTGAGACTGGATGTTAGGAAGAAGCTCTTCAGCATGAGGGTGGTGAGAGCCTGGCACAGGTTGCCCAGGGAGGTGGTGGCAGCCTCATGCCTGGGTGTTTTTAAGGCCAGGCTGGATGTGTCTCTGAGCAACCTGCTCTAGTGTGAGGTGCCCCTGCCCATGGCAGGAACTGGATGATCCTTGGGGCCCCTTCCAGCCCTGACAGTTCTATAATTCTGTGGTTCTCTCCTACTCCCAAATAACATCAGCATAAATTCCCCTCCGTGGAGCCACACGTTCCTCACCAGCTGGGATCTGAGGACACAGCCCATGGCAGCGAGGAGCTGCAGGGCTCCTTTGTCTCAAATGCTTTTGGCAGTAACCTCCTTGCTGCCTGCACTCCCCTGAAGATGCTTGGTTTCCTTGCTGCCTGAGCCGTACTCTTTGGCAAGGCAGAGAAGCTGCTGCAGACACATTTTATATCTTCCATCTTTTCTCTCTCTGTTTTTAACCACAGTTAATTCTTCCCTCTTGCTCTGGGTTTTAGGACTTATGGCCGGAAACAATAGGAGCCTAGCACCTTCCCATATGATCTCTTCCTTCGTTTTAGCTGCTTGTAAAACCCTACCCTGGTCCCTTGAGTCCTGAGGAGCAATAAGTCCTTTGCCTTCACAGTCACCTACTCCATCTGGGACTCTCGTTGGGATGCAGTCCACGCATTTAAGTTCAGGTGGGGATCTTCAGAAGAGTGAATAACCAACAGGTCTGGCAGCACTTTACTGCATGGTATCTGTGTCCTGCTTCCTGGCTGGGATTCTCACAATACTGATGTTCTGTTGAGCTGGTTTGGTGGTTTGGTGGGGTTTCCCCCCACTCCCCCCCTCAAGGTTTCCAGCCACCTCTCTGTTGGGCTCTGATATTTTCCATTCCAGTTGACTGTAATCTATCTCTCCCAACCTCTGCAGAGATGGACATTCTTTCTGCTGCCTGTTTCCCCTCAAAGTGAGGCCCTGCAGGTTTTCAGTGTGCACTGGTCTTTGGCATTGCAGAGTCCTGCCACTGCTTTGGAAAGCTGGAATCATGGAATCACACAGAAGGATCCAAGTTGGCAAAGCCTCTCAGGACCACCAAGTCCAACCTAGAACCCTACTCTACAAGGTGCACCTTAAATCATCTCCCTAAGCATCACATCCAAACACACAGAGCCATCCAGGTTGGCAAAGTCCCTCAGGATCACCAAGTCCAACCTAGAGCCCTACTCTACAAGGTATACCCTGAGTTCTAAATGGCTTCACAGGAAATTCAGGCTGTACTGCCTTTGCCTTGCAGATCCTGCTTTCTCTGAGTCAGAATCTACAAGAAACTAGAGGAACACATCCAGACAGGGCTGGAAAGGCTCCACAGAAGGAGACTCCACAGCCTCTCTGGGCAGCCTGTGCCAGGGCTCTGGGACCCTTACACTCAAGAAGTTCTTGCTCATGTTGAGCTGGAGCTTCCTGTGCTGCAGTTTCCATCCCTTGGCCCTTGTCCTATGGCAGGGCACAAGTGAGCAGAGGCTGTCCCTGTCCCTGCCTTCCTGCCCCCCAGCCCTCAGCTCTTGATAGACATTGCTCAGATCCCCTCTCAGCCTTCTCCTCTGCAGCCTAAGCAGCCCCAGGGCTCTCAGCCTCTCCTCCTCAGGCAGTGCTCTAATTCCTTCAGCATCCTTGTTGCCTTGTGTTGGACTCTTCAGCAGATCCTTGTTCCTCCTGAACTGGGGAGCCCAGAACTGGATGCAGTATTCCAGGTTGGGCCTCACTAGGGCAGAGCAGACTGGGAGGAGAACCTCCCTGGATCTGCTGGACACACTCTGGATTCCTAATGCTGGAGCCCATCAAGCATGAATCAGCCTTCCCAAGCTCTGACTCATAACATTTCTATGCATGCATTTGCATCACATCATATTTAGCAGGAGTAAATTATCTGAGATGAAGGAATGTTTGGCATTCTCTATTCAAACAAATATGTCTATATTTTCCTTATGGCCAGGCTGGACTTAATGAATCTGAGCTTATTCCATCTCAGGAGCAAAGCTGCTTCAGGCTGGTTAGCAGAGAAGCTTGGCTCAGGCCACAGACTCTGGATGAGCGTTTTGTGATTATTAGAACACAGGAGCTGAGTGGAAACACAGCACTTAGCATAGAGTCACAGAATCAAGTAGGTTGGAAGAGACCTTCAAGCTCTTCCAGCCCAACCTAGCACCCAGCCCTGGCCAACCAACCAGACCATGGCACTAAGTGCCCCAGCCAGGCTTGGCTTCAACACCTCCAGGCACAGCCACTCCACCACCTCCCTGGGCAGCCCATTCCAATGCCAATCACTCTCTCTGACAACAACTTCCTCCTAACATCCAGCCTGGACCTGCCCTGGCACAGCTTGAGGCTGTGTCCCCTTCTTCTGTTGCTGTTTGCCTGGCAGAAGAGACCAACCCCACCTTGCTACAGCCCTGAGCCTCCTCTTCTCCAGGTTAAACAATCCCAACTCCCTCAGCCTCTCCTCATAGGTTGGACTGCATGATCTTGGCTGGATAGGTTGGACTGGCTGGATAGGTTGGACTGGACAATCTTGGTTGGATAGATCGGACTGGATGGATAGGTTGGATAGGTTGGACTGGATGGATAGGTCAGATAGGTTGAACTGATGACCTTGGAGGTCTCTTCCAACCTGGTTGATTCTATAATTCTACGAAGTCTGAACCTCTAAGCTGCAATGTTTGCACCCCAGCACTCCCTCTCTAAGGTAATTATAATTCTCCCAACCTTCCTATATATATATAGATATATATTTCCTTTTTACAGTGCAGGCAGCTTTTGGAAGCAGCTACCTGACTAGGTAGGAAGGGCTGGAAACTTAAGATTTCCATTTTGTGTGACAGTGCAGGGAAAAATCCAAGGGAAAAAACCCAAAATATCTCTGTCCCACGAAGAAGAAACTTCTGGCAACTTTTCCCCCTTCTGGAATGTCAAAATAACTTCTTCTGACTCCTAAAAACTGAACCAGAGCAGCCAGATCAACCCAACACAATTCCTCTCCCCGTACAGGTTGTCAAGGAGCCTGAGTGAGCTGAACAATTTGGACTCCAGAGGGGGGGAATTATTTCCTTCATGGACCCAAATGAATTGAAGTAGACTTGGGGGTAGTTGTCCTTGTCAGAGCTATTTACATGTGTGTGTACACTGCTGAGCAGGTCTGTTAAACAACAAAGACCAACACCTGCTCTTTTTAACTTGCAGCATTCCAAAGAGCATCTCCATCCTGGCTGATCAGCTGGCTCTGTTTGCTCCCACATTGGTTAAGTAATTATCTAGGTAGGAAAAAGCTCTTGGCTTGAACTGCTGCTTAGGATGATGGCTGAATGCATAAACACATGCAGAGGTCCAGCTAGACTGCAGCAGTTGCCTCCCTGGTACTCACTCCCTTGGCTTTATACAGTTTATGGATGCTTTTTAACCCCACCAGTGTCTTTAGTTATAGAATCATAGAATCACAGAGTTTTCAGAGTTGGAAGGGACCTCAAAACTCATCCAGCTCCAACCCTTCCTGCCATGGGCAGAGACAGGCTGCTTTTGCCTTGCAGAGCCCTCCAAAGCTTTCACATAAAGCATTTGGGTAAGCACAAATGGATTGCTTAGAAATGATCTCATGGTCAAAACTGAGAGGGGTTTGTCAGCCAGATCATGGGATCATTGAATTGCCAGGGCTGCAGGGGACCTCAAGGCTCATCCATCTCCAATCCTCCTGCCCTGGGCAGGGACACCTCACACTAGAGCAGACTTCCTACTTAGTGCCATGGTCTGGTTGATTGGCCAGGGCTGGGTGCTAGGTTGGACTGGATGAGCTTGCAGGTCTCTTCCAACCTGCTTGATTCTATGATTGCCCACAGCCACATCCAGCCTGGCCTTGAAAGCATCCAAGGACAAGGCTTCCACCACCTCCCTGGGCAACCTGTGCCAGTATCTCATCACCCTCATAACGAAGAACTTCTTCCTAACATCCAATCTGAATCTCCCTTCCTCTAGCTTGGACCCATTCCCCCCAGTCCTATCAATACCTGACAGCCCAAAACATCCTTTATCAGCTTTTCTGTAGGCCCCCTTCAGATACTGGAAGGCCACAAGAAGGTCTTCTGGGAGCCTTCTCTTCTCCAGACTGAAGAATCACAGAATGGTTTAGACTGGAAAGGACCTCAAAGGTCATCCAGTTCCAACTCCCTGCCATAGGCAGGGACACCTCCCACTAGAACAGGAATTCCAACTCCTACTCTATCTCCATAGGAGAGCAGCCCCAGCCCTCTGATCATCCTCCTGGCCCTTCTCTGGGCAGAAATACGACACTCAGATCATCCATGAGCATACAACTGCTGCTAAACTCAGGGCAGACTCACAGAGAATACCATTTTCACAGCCCATTAATGGTTACCCATTACCTGAGGGCACTGCTCCTGCCTTTTATTTCTGCTCACTCAACAGTGATTTAACCCAGACAGCATCTCCCTGACCTCTCTTTATGAGGCAGGGCCAAAAACCTTGTTAAAAATCACTGTACACAGACACTTATTAGCTCTCTTTTATCCAGCCATAAGGCCTGTTAGGCTGTCAGAGGGGGAAATCATTCACTCCGAGGCAGTGTGTTCTGGAGCCATCCATGTGGCTCTTATTTGAATTGTTAACTTTTAGGTGCTCATGGATTATTTTTATGCTTTGTTTCAGCCCTGTTCTGGGACTTAAAGCCAACCTGTGGCATCTGTGCTTCCAGCTGTGATTTTGTAGAGCCAGACATGTTTACTTATCCTTTTCTCTCTCTCTCTCCTGCATCCTCACCTGAATGCTGCAAGGCTTTTGTAGTGAGCTTGCAGCAAGCAACACTCTGAGAGTGCCTTAGCCAGGTGTGAAAGACAAAGAGCTGTGGCTGATCTGAGAGGCTTCAATTTATCCAAGTTGTCTCTCTTTTTCTTCCCCTCTTCTAGCAGGAGATTTTGACTTTTATTTTATAGAGTCCCTGAGGCTGGAACAGAGCTCTGAGATCATCCAGCCCAGCCTAGGACCCAACACCACCACCACAGCCACCTGACCATGGCACTAAGTGCCACAGCCGAGCTTGCCTTAAACACCTCCAGGAAAAACAACTCCACCACTTCTCTGTGCAGTCCATCCCAGTGTCTAATGACACTTTCCATCAGGAAGTGCTTCCTAACATCCAATCTAACCCTCCTCTGGCTCAGTTTCAGGCCATGCCCTCTCCTCTTGTTATATTTGTGTCATATTGAGTTGAATCTCATGGTAGGTACTCAGTACCCTGCTGATGTTATGCCAGCTTCAAAATGACAGGGAACTGCTGGGGAGAGTCCAGCTGAGAGCCACCAGACTCACAGGATGTCAGGCGTTGGAAGGGGCCTAAAGAGATCATCCAGTCCAAGTCCCCTGCCAGGGCAGAACCATCCCATCTAGCTCAGGAACACATCCAGACAGGCCTGGAAAGGCTCCACAGAAGGAGATTCCACAGCCTCTCTGGGCAGCCTGTGCCAGGGCTCTGGGAGCCTTACAAGTAAAGAAATTCCCCTTGTGCTGAGCTGGAACCTCCTGTGCTGCAACTTCCATCCATTGCTGCTTGTCCTATCCCAGGGAGCAGAGCCTGTCCCCCCAGCCCTCAGATATTCATGAACATTGATTAAATGATGACTGGGGGACTTGAGCATCTCCCCTGTGCAGAGAGCCTGAGAGCCCTGGGGCTGTTGAGTCTGGAGCAGAGAAGGCTGAGAGGGGATCTGAGCAATGTGTGCAAACAGCTGAGGGGTGGGGGTCAAGGGGAGGGGGCCAAGCTCTGTTGGGTGCTGCACAGCAAGAAGCCAAGGAGCAATGGATGCCAAGTGGAGCAGAGAAGGTTTCAGCTGAAGAGGAGGAGAAACTTGTTTGGAGTGAGGGTGGCAGAGGCCTGGAGCAGGCTGCCCAGAGAGGTTGTGGAGTCTCCTTCTCTGCAGACTTTCCAACCCCTCCTAGATGCATTCCTGCTCTTGGCAGGGGGCTTGGACTGGATGCTCTCTGGAGGTTCCTTCCAACCTCTTAACATTCTCTAATTCTCTGAGAGTGGGGCAAGGGGGCACAGGGGGCTTAAAATCATAGACTCATAGAATCAGTCAGGGTTGGAAGGGGCCACAAGGATCATCTAGTTCCACCCCCCCTGCCATGGGCAGGGCCACCCTACCCTAGATCAGGCAGGCTTGTGGGAGCTAGCAGTGTTAGTGCAGGACTCTTTGCCACAGCGTATTTAAGCCACACCACTTTAGTCACTGCCTCCAAGGCAAGGAGCAGCACACCAAGTTTTGGCCTGAGAGAGACCATCAGTCAATAGCTTTCCTTCAGCACTTCAGCACTTAATTTTCCTCTTCAAAGTGGCTCCTTGTGATCATTCTGTGCCTTTGCCTTCCTGATTTTTCTCTTTTATTGTCACATTATTTCTTGTCACCTTTACAAGCCCAGCCCAGTTTCTCCTGCTCCTGTGTGTGGGTGTTTGAAGTCAAGAAAGAGTTTGTGGTTGAACCAATTTGGCTTATGACCATTGCTGCTTCTTCCTTCCCCTGCTTTGGAGTGCTTTACTCTTCTACCTGCCATCATTGTTTCTCAAACAAACAAAACTCAGTTCTCCTTAGCTCCTTTCACCTCCAAACTGTTTACAGAAGACCTTACCTACCTGTGTTCTCTGGATGCTTGGAGCCCATGCCCTGGAAGTGCACTGCTTTGATCATAGGATGGTTTAGATTGGAAGACAGCTCAAAGGCAACCAACAACAAAGGGGAATGGCCTCAAGCTGAGGCTGGGGAGGTTTAGATTGGACATTAGGATAAAGTTTTTCATTGATAGAGTGGTCAGGGACTGGAATGAGCTGCCCAGGGAGGTGGTGGAGTCACCCACCCTGGGTGGTCGTTTGGATGTTGTGCTTAGGGCTTTGGTTTGAGGTGACTCTTGTAGAGTAAGGTTATAGGTTGGACTTATAGAATCATAGAATGGTTTAGGTTGGAAAGGACCTCAAAGCTCAGCCACTTCCAACCACCTGCCATAGGCAGGGACACCTCTCACTAGAACAGGTCACTCAAGGCCTCATCCAGCCTGGCTTTGAACACCTCCCTGGGCAGCCTGTGCCAGTGTCTCACCACCTTCCCTGCAAACAACTTCCTAACAGCCACTTTCAGTCTCCCCTCTGCCACTTCAAACCCATTCCTCCTCCTGTCATTACCAGACCTTGTCAGTAGTCCCTCTCCAGCCCTCCCAACAGCCTCCTTCAAATCCTGCAAGGCCACTCCAAGCTCTCCTGGAAGCCTTCTCCTCTCCAGGCTGCAGAGCTCCAACTCTCTCAGCCTGTGCTCACAGCAGAGCTGCTGCAGCCCTCTCAGCATCTTGGTGTCCTCCTCTGCACTGGCTCCAACACTTCCATGTCCTGCTTGTGCTGGGGGCTCAAGACCTACACCCAGGACTGCAGGTGGGGTGTGAGGAGAGCAGAGCCAAGGGGCAGAATCCCCTCCCTTGCCCCTGGTGATCCTGAGAGGCTTTTCCAACCCGGGTGCCTCTGTGATTCCGTGACAACCAATGCTGCAGGCAGAGGACAGTGCCACCTGCCCTCCATCTGAACGTGCTTCGTCTTCCCGGCTTAGGAAGCGCATCACATCCTGGCAGGAACGCAGCGACTGTCCGAGAGGGAAATGACACCTTGAAAACCAAAAGGCAGAGCACATTTCTCACCCTGACAGGCAGCTGGCTCGCATCTGTATTTTCACAGGCGCCGGCAGTGTTGACTGCTATTGCTCAAAGCTCAGGTTCCGCACCGGGGACTGTCGGAGGACCTGGATTCTCACAGCCTTGCTGCCCACGTCTAGGACACCCCGAAGTGACTCGTGGGCTTTGGGGGCTTTCCCTTCAGGACGCCTCACCGCTAGGACGCCCTGAAACCGGGAGGAGAAGAAGGCTGTTGGGGTTGTGTCCCGCCCGCACCGCGCTCCGGGCAGAGCTCGCTGCCGCCTGCCAGCAGCGCGGCCACGGGCAAAGGGCTGCCGGCGCCGGGTCGGGAGCGCACCTGCGGCTCCTCCGCCTCCGCACACGGCCGGGCGGCAGCGCAGTGCAGCCTGCAGCCGCCGGCGCTCTGCCCCCCGCGTCCGGCAGGTGGCAGCACGGCGCGAACGGGCCCGGCGGCAGGGCACCGGGAGCGGGGAGGGCACTGCGGGGGCGGCGCAGCAGGAGCGGTCCCAGCGCGGCTGTGGGGCTGGGAGGGTGCTGGTGTTGGGCGATGCTCAGAGGGTGCTGGTGTTGGAGGGGGCTGAGAAGGGGTGCTGGTGTTGGAGGGTGCCCAGAGGATGCTGGTTTTGAGGGTGCTGCGAGGGTGCTGGTGTTGGAGGATGCTCAGAGGGTGCTGGTGTTGGAGGGTGCCCAGAGGATGATGTTTTTGAGGGTGCTGAGAGTGTGCCGGTGTAGGAGGGGGCTGAGAGGGCACTGGTGTTGGAGGGGGCTGAGGGGGTACTGGTGTTGGAGGGGGTTGACAGGGCACTGTTTTTGGAGGATGCTGAGGGGGTGCTGGTGTTGGAGGGGGTTGACAGGGCACTGTTTTTGGAGGATGCTGAGGGGGTGCTGGTGTTGGAGGGGGCTGTACTCAGATTGGCAGTCCTAGGAAACAGCTCACAGAGCTCAGATCCCACAGGAAAACTCTCTTCACCCACAGAATCCTAGAACCGTTTCAGTGGGAAAAGACCATAAGGAGCACTGAGTCCAAGCACCAACCCAACACCACCAGGCCTTTAAACCCTGACTGTTTGTCCCAAAGTGATGGCACTTCAGTTGTCAAACCTCTCCAGGGATGCTGACTCCACCACCTCTCTGGGCAGCCTGTTCCAATGCTGACTGCTCCTTAAATCATTTCACAGAATCACAGAATGTTAGGGACTGGAAAGGGACCTAAATTCTAAACCTAAAGATCTAAATCTTCCTCATAGCAAATCTAAACCTCCCTTGGTGTAATTTGATGTCATTTCCTCTCTTTCTGTCACTTGATAGCAGGGAGAAGAGACCAACACCTATCTGATTACGACCTCCTTTCAGGTAGCTCTGGAGAGCACTGAGGTCTCCTCTCAGCCTTCTCTTCTCCAGGCTAAACGACCCCAGCTCACTCAGCCAGATCTCCCCCGCCCTGTTCACAGGATCACAGCCTCTCACACTGCAGAGCATCATAAAAGCCTTAAACTGATTATGAATGCAAAGCAGAGGCCCAAAGTGCAGGGTAACACACAGCTATGTTTCTCCCCTGTGCCCTTGCAGATGTCCTGGGAAGTGCCTCTGTCCCTCAACCCTTGAGCCCTAGCGTCCTCCCTGAGGAAAGAGGTTTTGCTTTTGGATGAAGGGAATCATCACAGCAGGCTCCACATCCCTCGGCTCTTCTCTGGGTGAAGGAATTTGGTTGAGAGCCACATCTCTCCCCCGTTACAAGCTGGACAAGATGCTCTCTCCTGGGGGACCAGCACCATTTCGAGGGTGAAGCCCCCTCCTAACTCAGCAAAAGCCAGAGGTGCCAGCCTGCCTGTCTGCAGAAGCCCCTGGGCTGCCTTGGCTGCCAGGGGAGTGAAGGTTTGGGGCATTCAGAGTGCACCAAAAGACACTTCTGCCTTTTGAGTGCTCCTGGGAGGGTTCAGCTGTACGAGAGCCTTGAGGGTCTCTGGGGAGGGTGAGATATTTTTAGCTGTCCCTTGGCTGATGTTTGCTGTCATGCAGGGAGAGTTTGTTATTCTTTTCTGTATGGATTATATTCTTTTAGGAACAGCAAACCCTCCAGGAGTCTGGGATAGGTACTTTTCCTGCATTCACATAGGAATAGAGTAACCATAACAATAATAACAGTAAATTAGTAACTCTATCCAAACAGCTGAGCTTGCAGCAGAGCACCACCGTCTTCTTCAAGCACTGTAGCTGCTCTGCTTTAAGATATATACAGTCTGGTGCCAGCCTCTCTGAAGAGATGTAACTGGCATGACAGGCCAGCAGCTTGCCTGCTGCCTTTGTTCAACATCTCTGTGGGTGCCATGGACACAGGCATTGAGTGCAGCCTCAGCAGATTTGCTGCCCACACCGAGCTGTGTGGTGCAGCAGCCAGGCTGGAGGGCAGGGATCCAGCCAGAGGGACCTGCACAGGCTGCAGAGGTGGGCACAAGCCAAGCTCAGGACGTTCAGCAAGACCAAGGGCAAGGTCCTGCAGTTAGGGCGAGGCAATGCCAAGCACCAATCCAGGCTGGGCAGTGAGTGGCTGGAGAGCAGCCCTGAGGAGAGGGACTTGGGGGTGCTGGTGGAGGAGAAGCTCAACAGGAGCCAGCAGTGTGCACTTGCAGCCCAGAGAGCAACCAGAGCCTGGGCTGCAGCAGCAGCAGTGCGACCAGCAGGGCCAGGGAGGGGATTCTCCCCCTCTGCTGTGCTCTGCTGAGACCCCACCTGGAGTCCTGCATCCAGTTCTGGAGCCCCTGGGACAAGAGGGCTGTGGAGATGCTGGAGAGTGTCCAGAGCAGGGCCAGGAGGATGCTGAGAGGCTGCAGCAGCTCTGCTGTGAGCACAGACTGAAAGAGTTGGGGCTGTGCAGGCTGGAGCAGAGGAGGCTCCCAGGTGACCTTCTTGTGGCCTTCCAGGATCTGAAGGGGGCTACGAAAAAGCTGGGGAGGGAACTCTTTAGGATCTCAGGGAGTGCCAGGAGTGGGGGAATGGAATAAAGCTGGAGGTGGGGAGAGTGAGGCTGGAGGTGAGGAGGAAGTTGTTGAGCAGGAGAGTGGTGAGAGGCTGGAATGGGTTGCCCAGGGAGGTGGTTGAGGCCCCATGGCTGGAGGTGTTTGAGGCCAGGCTGGCTGAGGCTGTGGGCAGCCTGCTCTAGGGTAGGGTGTCCCTGGGCATGGCAGGGGGTTGGCACTGCCTGCTCCTTGTGGTCCCTTCCAACCCTGACTGATTCTATGATTCTGATCCTATGAGTCTACTATGAACTTATGGGGCACTTGAAAAACAGTAGGTTTTGGCCCAAATTCAGCACATCTCTGAGGCATATGCTTAACTTTAAGCAGGAGAGCAGTCCTATTGAAATCAAGGGGACTGCTTCACATGTTTACAGTTAAGTCTCAATCCAAATGCTTTGCTGAATTTAGGCCCACTGGGAGCTGAGAATGCTAATAGAGTTTTCAGAGCCTGACCCTATAAAATATTAAACACAGCTGAGCCCTCTAATTCCCACTGAACTTAATGGAATTGAGGGTACTCAGCATTCCTCGGGTGCCTGCAGCCCTGCATGGGCTCAAACCCAGGTGGCAGCCATGGAAAATGTGCTTGTGTGCTTCCTGAAGTCAAAGAGTGATGCACCTGGAGTGCAGGTTACATTGGACTGGATGGTCTTGGAGGTCTCTTCCAACCTGGCTGATTCCATGGTTCCATGATTCCATGGTTCCATGGTTCCATGGTTCCATGATTCTATGATTCCATGGTTCCATGATTCTATGGTTCCATGGTTCCATGATTCTATGATTCCATGGTTCCATGATTCTATGGTTCATGGTTCCATGATTCTATGGTTCATGGTTCCATGATTCCATGGTTCCATGATTCTATGGTTCCATGATTCTATGATGCCATGGTTCCATGATTCTATGGTTCATGGTTCCATGATTCCATGGTTCCATGGTTCCATGATTCTGTGGTTCCATGATTCCATGATTCTATGAACATCAAGCCTTTCATGTTGCTGAGGATGCTTCAGCAGCAGCTCTGGGAGTCCAGAGGGCTGAAGGTTACACACATGGGATAAATCACAGCATGTGTCTGTGAGAAATGAGAGGGAGTAGTGGAGGCTCTCAGTAAAGGGCTTTTTTTGAGGCCACACTCATGAGTGGCATTCAGAATGTGATGCTTCAGAGTGACTTACAGAATGGCAGGATCAATCAGGGTGGAAAAGACCTCTGAGATCATCCAGCCCAACCTAGCACCCAGCCCTGCCCAACCAACCAGACCATGGCACTAAGTGCCCCAGCCAGGCTTGGCTTCAACACCTCCAGGCACAGCCACTCCACCACCCCCCTGGGCAGCCCATTCCAATGCCAATCACTCTCTCTGACAGGAACTTCCTCCTAACATCCAGCCTAGACCTGCCCTGGCACAGTTTGAGGCTGTGTCCCCTTGCTCTGTTGCTGGGTGCCTGGCAGCAGAGCCCAACCCCACCTGGCTACAGCCTCCCTGCAGGCAGCTGCAGGCAGCAATGAGCTCTGCCCTGAGCCTCCTCTGCTGCAGGCTGCACACCCCCAGCTCCCTCAGCCTCTCCTCACAGGGCTCTGCTCCATGTTTGTATTTCTGAGGAGCTGCTTTTGGGATTTTTGAGCCTCATATCCTAGATTGGAGTTTTCAGCTTAAACAAATAAATAAATGAACCTGCATTTCATTCAAGCCTGAGCTAAACAGATTTGGGGGGGGGGGGGGGGGGGGGGTGGAAATGGCAGAGCCTGATAATGAAGATAGGAGGTGCTGAAAACTGGATGAAAATTCCAGCAGGCTAGATGGGAAGTCTGAGTGATTTAAGAATTTGCAGAGGAAAATGCATCACAACTTAGGTAAATAGTTTTTTGGTAGTCCAGCCAAGAGAAAGAAGGCAAATGGCCAAAAGTGCTCAGCACTCTTGAATCTGCATGGCAGAATGATGGTAAAGGCACTGGAGAGTGAGAGCTGTCCCAGAGAAGAGATGATGCAGGCTTCACCCAGGCCCATACTGGAACCTGGAGCAGGAGCAGGCTGAGATGTGGAGTGGCATGAAAGGAAGCTGGGCTGAAAAAAGCATCTGAAGAAATCAGATCTGAAGTCATGGGAGCAGGACAAATGCCCCAGAGAGGTGAAAAAAAAAAGAAGGCTGACCCTGTGATCCTTTCCTGCTTTCCCATGGATCTGTCTCGATTGCAGGCAGGCCTGACCTTCCTCCCAGGATTCCAGCAGAGCACACAGCAGTGGTGTCTATGTTCTTGGAAGCTTGGGTGCTGTCTGCTCAGTTTCCTGCCTTGTCTTCTAGCCACCAGAACACCATTTTCACAGAACCACAGAACCTTAGAGGTTGCAAGGCACCTCCAGAGATCATCCAGTCCAACCTCCCTGCCAAAGCAGCATCACCCAGAGCAGGGAGGTTGGACTGTCTGATCTGGAGCATGCCCTAGGGTGCCTGTGTGGCACCCTAGGGCATGCTCCAGCCCCACCATCATCTTTGTAGCCCTGTGTTGGACTCTCTCCAGCAGATCCCTGTCCCTCCTGAACAGGGGAGCCCAGAACTGGATGCAATATTCCAGGTGAGGTCTCACCAGGGCAGAGCAGAGGTGGAGCAGAACCTGGCCAGATCTGCTGGACACACTCTTCTTCGTGCCCCCCAGGATCCCATTGGCCTTCTTGGCCATCAGGGCACATGGCTGCCCCTTGGGCAACTTTTTGCTTGCATGGGGTCTCTTTCCCATTCCCTCTCTGATGTGCCCTGGGAATGCTCTGTCCCTCCCAGACCTCCCCAGCAGACAAGGAAGGATGTTTGCACTCCCCTGTGCGCTGCTGCCCTCTGCTCCTCCAAGCTGCAGGGGCCACCTTACAATAATACTCAGCTAGGGCTATATATTTTCCTAGCACTGTACAAATATTAACTAATTAATAGCCAGGCCTCTTGTTGCCCACTCTCTACCAGCCCCAGGCAAGTCATTTAACCTCTGTTTGTCTTAGCTTTTCCATCTGTTACACATTGGGTTTAATTGGCCCCTCTGAGAAGCCAGGCAAGTTGAGTGGGATCTCAGACATCTGAAAACAGCTTGCACAAGATGAGGTGGAATGGCCTGGCTGAGATCCTCCTGGATCCCTTGTCAATTCCAGCTGTATTCTATCATCACCACAGAATCATAGAATCATAGAATCAAACAGGTTGGAAGAGACCTCCAAGCTCGTCCAGCCCAACCTAGCACCCAGCCCTGGCCAATCATAGAATCAAGCAGGTTGGAAGAGAGCTCCAAGCTCATCCAGTCCAACCTAGCACCCAGCACTATCCAATCAACCAGACTATGGCACTAAGTGCCCCAGTCAAGCTTTGCTTGACCATCTCCAGGGACAGTGACTCCACCTCCTCCCTGGGCAGCCCATTCCAATGCCAATCACTCTCTCTTGCCAGGAACTTCCTCCTAACATCCAGCCTAGGCCTGCCCTGGCACAGCTTGAGGCTGTGTCCCCTTGTTCTGTTGCTGCTTGCCTGGCAGAAGAGACCAACTCCACCTGGCTACAGCCTCCCTTCAGGTAGCTGCAGGCAGCAATGAGGACACTCTGGGTTGTACCAGGAGAAGCATGGCCAGGAGGGCTGCAGGGTAGCTGCTTTCAGTGTGCAGAGCCAAATAGCAGCCCAAACCCTTTCCTATAGACCTCACTGCTTCTGCAGGATTTGGGGGGGAGCTGGTCTTCAAGTGTGGGGCTGCCCAGCACTGCTCTGACCCCCAGTCTTGGGGCACCAGTGCTGAGAGCTGCAGGGCTGTAATCCCCCCTCTGCAGCCTGCACATCTGAGAGCAGTCAGCTCCTAAACGCTCCTGTGGATCCAGCCCCCCGGAATGGAAACCTTTTGTTTCTGGAATAAGCAGGCTCTTGTGGGTTGGGATTTTTTTCCCTCTGATGATTCCCTTCCCCCTAATATTTTTTTCCTTTTATTTTGTTGGGTTGAATCCTAGTCACTAAATTTGACCCAAATTCCAAAATAGCTCTGGCTGCCAGTGGCAGGGGGAAAGGCTTCACTCCATGTTCCAAAGCTTTGGGCTTTGGTGTCAATTGAAGTCAGGGGAAGCTGCTTTGGGGTTTTGGTGGTTTGGTTGTTTTTTTTAATAGTCTATCAAACCTCATCCTGTCCTAACATTGGAGCCTTCCTCACAGCTGTTTCTTCTTCAGTGGTGTTGTGTACTCCAGAGTTCTGGTGAGATGTTAACACACTGTACTCTGCGTGTGCTTGGTTTGCAGTGGCAGTTCCTCATGGACAGCAGTGTGGGCAGCAGGACAAGGGAGGTTCTTCTGCCCCTCTGCTCAGCACTGCTCAGGCCACACCTTGAGTGCTGTGTCCAGTTCTGGGCTCCTCCATTGCAGAGAGATGTTGAGGTGCTGGAAGGTGTTTGGAGAAGGGCAGCAAGGCTGGGGAGGGGCCTGGAGCACAGTCCTGTGAGGAGAGGCTGAGGGAGCTGGGTGTGTGCAGCTTGCAGCAGAGGAGGCTCTGGGCAGAGCTCATTGCTGTCTGCAGCTGCCTGCAGGGAGGCTGTAGCCAGGTGGGGTTGGGCTCTGCTGCCAGGCAACCAGGGACAGAAGAAGGGGACACAGTCTGAAGCTGTGCCAGGGCAGGTTCAGGGTGGCTGTTAGGAGGAAGTTCCTGGCAAGAGAGAGTGATTGGCATTGGAATGGGCTGCCCAGGGAGGTGGTGGAGCTGCTCTCCAGCCACTCTGTCCCCAGCCTGTAGCACTGCATGGGGTTGCTGTGGCCAAAGTTCAGAACCTGGCACTTAATAAAACAAGCAAACAGCCCAGGGTGACAATGGCATTAACAAGCTTCATGTCTGTCTGTGCTTAGTTGATTAGAAGGTGATAGGTTGGACTGGATGATGTTAGAGGTCTTTTCCAACCTGCTTCATTCTGTGATTCTGTGATGATCTCAGAGGTCTTTTCCAGCCTTGGTGATTCTGAGCTGGGTCAGACATACCTGAGCTTAAGGAAAACAGGGACACTCCCTAGGAAGAGTAATTGGGTTCTAAAGTGGTGTCTCGGGAAAGAGAGGACAAGTGTGATGAACTGAGCTAACAGGAAACAGGGCCAGCCACAACAGTTCAGTGAGACCTCTCACAACATAACCAACAGCAGCCAAGCATGGCTCCAGCATTGTTTTTGAGGTGGCCCTGGTGATTTTTTTACAAGGCTAGTGATAGGATTCCTTGGCATGCAGCCTGGGCTCTGCTGTTTCCCTTCACGTGAGGGGAGCTGTTGGGTTTTCCCTGCTGTCTCCTGCCGCAGGAGTTGAACTCCATTGCCATGCAGCACTGAAAGCACCCTGGGAATAGAAGCTTTGCTCCTCTCTGGATGGTTGTGGAAATAAACCAGAGCCCCAAGCTACTGCTGAGCTTGCAATGTGCATTCCACCCACCCAGGGCTTCACATGCGTGGAGCGCATCGGTTACCGCGCACACACCAACTGCAGTCAACAGCAGCTCCCGTGGAGGGCAGGATGGGATTGCTTCCTCTGTGGGAAATGGGGACAGCAGCGTGCAGAGAGGACCAGAACCACGTGAAGGCTCTGTGCTGGAGCCTAGCTTTGGAGGCACGTGTGGTGGTAGGCTTGACAGAGCAAACATGGGCTTATCCATGCCCAGATGTGTTCCCCTGCTCCTCCTGAGCTGGAGGAGGCAGCCGTGGGAGGGGAGGGTGAAAGTCCTGAGCTTCACCTAATATGATGAGGCCTGGCAAAGTGCCATTCTGATTGGCTAATCTATGTCCAGTGCCCCACTAGTCATGGGCTGGATGTGGATAAAAAGGGATAAGCACAGAGCTGCTGCTGCCTCATTTTGCATCCTGACTTTGCCTGGAGAGCTTACCAGGAACAGGCTCTAAATGCCTGCACACAATGTGCCTGCATAGCCAGCCAGACATTGTGCTGAGACTGCACATGGCAAGACAGCCTGCCTGCACCTGCAAGTCTCCTGCTAAGACTAGAAGCCCTGGAGATACACAGATCATCCAGAGGAGCCAGGAGACAAGGTCAGAGATGGCCTGCCTCCTTTTCCCAGAAGCCTAGGAAGAATCAAGTCCCAGCAGCCAACAAGACAGAGTTCCACATGCTTTGGGTACTGTCTGCTTTATAACTTTGTGAGTAAATACTTCAAAGCCTCTTCCAGTATAAAAATTGTGTTTGCCACTTTAAGAAATAAGTGCTCTAGTTTTGCCTCTGCCCTGCATGTGTAAATTTCCTCAAGGCCTCATCCAACCTGGCCTTGAACACCTCCAGGGAGGTTGTGGAGCACAGAAGCACAGAATGAGATCTTGGATCCCATTCTGTGCCTCTGTGCTCCACAACCTCCCTGGGCAACCTGTGCCAGTGTCTCACCACCCTCACTGCAAACAACTTCTTCCTAACAGCCACTTTCAATCTCCCCTCTGCCACTTCAAACCCATTCCTCCTTATCCTGTCATGACCAGACCTTGTCAATAGTCCCTCCCCAGCCCTCCTGGAGCCCCCTTCAGATCCTGCAAGGCCACTCCAAGGTCTCCTGGAAGCCTTCTCCTCTCCAGGCTGCAGAGCCCCAATTCTCTTAGCCTGTCCTCAGAGCAGAGCTGCTGCAGCTCTCTGAGCATCTTGATGGCCTCCTCTGCACTGGCTCCAACAGTTCCACATCCTTTTGTTGTGGCTTCATCCTTCTGTGGCTGCAAAGTGTTGGTGCTGTCTCCTCTATTGCTAGTAACCCCTCTGTGCTTATGCCACCCAACCTCTCTGTGCTTATGTCACACAACCCCTCTGTACTTATGCCACCCAACCTCTCTGTGCTTATGTCACACAACCCCTCTGTGCTTATGCCACCCAACCTCTCTGTGCTTATGTCACACAACCCCTCTGTGCTTATGCCACCCAACCTCTCTGTGCTTATGTCACACAACCCCTCTGTGCTTATGCCACCCAACCTCTCTGTGCTTATGCCACCCAACCCCTCCCCAAGCTCCTCAGCTACTCCTGTTTGTTTGACTTGCTTCCTAAAGCCAAGTGTCGAGTTGAAAACCATTAGGTATTCCTACCAGGAGCCAGAGCCCACACTCAGAGCAGATCTCATGCATGTTTCTTAGGAGTGTTAATGTGCTAATCTGCTGGTTACTTGATCCAGGCAACACGCCACGATATTCCACATGAGCAGAGCACCACGGGTCTTGGAGATCTCATATAAATATTACCCACTGTGCTCCCACATTTGAAGTGTCAGACTTGTCTATTAAAATCAACAAGCTGGAACTGGTATCTGGAACTGAGCAGCAATAGGGCTATTTTATTTATGAACTTCAGATCGGGATCCCGCGCAGTAAAATGCCTTTACAAATAAGGAACAGCACAGGAATCTTGCTGGGATTTCGTCTCTTCCATGTGAGTATTCCAGCTATGCCTTGCAGCAATAAAAGCAGGTTATATGCACTCTGCATTACCATTGTGACCAATAATGTCTGACTTACTGTACTGTATGTAGTCCAAAACCAAAGCGGAGTCAGGGCGGCACCGCGCCTGTTATAACAGCGCTGCAAAGCTTGCAATGGATAAGGCCTCACACTAACAACAGCCTGTTCATTAGGAGGCTGTTTGGATTATAGAGTGCTCCTGACTCTGTTAAAGTGCTCCTGACTCTGGAATAAGGGTGGGATGAGGCCTCACCAACAGCAGCCAGGCTGTGATTTTGTGCTTCACGATGTGGCGCCTGCTGTTTGCTGCGGAGCGCATGCAGGAAGGGGGCAATCGGTTGGCTTTCAGTAGAGGGCAAACCCAGCAGTGAGCCTGCAGCTATCTCCCAGGTATAGAATCATGGAATCACAGAACCACTGAATTAGAGAATCACAGAATCACAGACTCCTAGAACCATAGAATCAGTCAGACTGGAAGAGAGCTCCAAGCTCATCCAGCCCAACCTAGCACCCAGCCCTGCCCAACCAACCAGACCATGACACTAAGTGCCGCAGCCAGGCTTGGCTTCAATACCTCCAGGCACAGCCACTCCACCACCTCCCTGGGCAGCCCATTCCAATGCCAACCACTCTCTCTACCAACAAATTCATCCTAACATCCAGTCTGAACCTGCCTTGGAACAGCTTGAGGCTGTGTCCCCTTCTTCTGTTGCTGCTTGCCTGGCGAAAGAGCCCAATCCCACCTGGCTACAGCCTCCCTTCAGGAGATTCTGTGCTCCACAACCTCCCTGGGAAATCTGTGCCAGTGTCTCACCACCTCCATCACCTCCAACACCCTCACTGCAAACAACTTCTTCCTAACAGCCACTTTCAATCTCCCCTCTGCCACTTTAAACCAATTCCTCCTCATCCTGGCATGACAAGACCTTGTCAGTAGTCCCTCCCCAGCCCTTCTGGAGCCCCCTTCAGATCCTGCAAGGCCACTCCAAGGTGTCCCCAAAGGCTTCTCTTCTCCAGGCTGCAGAGCCCCAACTGTCTCAGCCTGTGCTCAGAGCAGAGCTGCTGCAGCCCTCTCAGCATCTTGGTGGCCTCCTCTGCACTGGCTCCAACATTTCCATGTCCTGCTTGTGTTGGGAGCTCCAGAACTGCAGACAGGACTACAGGTAGGGTATGAGGAGATCAGAGCCAAAGGGCAGAATCCCCTCCCTTGCCTTGCTGGCCACGTTGCTCTTGAAGGGATTACTTGCAGGGATTACTCAAGGGGCCTTGGGTGCCTTCACTCCTTGCTGAAGGCTTTTATGCGAATGGCTGGAATTTAGTGAGGTGAATCCAGCTCTCAGTTTCTATGGCTTCAAACTGGAGAGCTTTTCATGAGTTTACTAAAAGATACTAAGGCACAGGTAGAGCTAAACTGCAATTTCAGCAACAGAAGGGCATTTTATAACCCACTTCAACCTCACAAGAAGCTCATATGCATGAAACATCCAGTGAGAGGAGCCCACATTATCTTGGTCTCCCTTTGTTCAGCCTTCTGTGCACCCATGTCAATCTCACAAGCAGCTCACACGCATGCAGGATGCAGCAAGAGGAGCCCACATTATCTTGGTCTCCCCTTGTTCAGCCTTCTGTGCACCAAAGTGTTCTTGGGACATAGGCATGCAAAAGCTTCTCAGGGCTCTGGCTTAGATGGTGTCTGAGCTGCAGCTCTCTTGAGGAACAGCCACACACAGACTAAAATGGCAGCAGGACAAGCCAGTCAGGGCTCAGCAGCATGTAACCAAGGCTGCATTGTTCTTCCCTTCCTCACTGCCAAGACTTTTGGGGTCTAAAGATATTCTGCTACAACTCATTTCCTGTGCCTAAGAAATTCTGCCCAGGGTGCCAAGAGTATCTAAATCTGATAATTACTTCCACTGGCCCACTTGGCACAGCTCACCACGATCTGTTTAAGCTCCCAATTCCAGCTGGCAGCAGAGAAGTGATGCTAAGGTTGGTTTAGGGCACCCCTAAAGGCAAGCAGGGGACAGCTGTGCAGGTTGCCTCGGGATGACGATGTCTTGACGTCAGAGTGGCAGCATCAGTCAAAGCCCAGCAGTGACTTGCAGAAACGTGGCTGTCAGGGGCTTTCTCAGCTCTTATTTATGTCTGCACAGCTGGGGCTTGGATTGTTCTATTTTCCAGTGCAATTCAAGTGAAGTGCTGGGGGGAAAAGAAACGGTTTAAGGTTTTCTACCTTGTGTGTGCTGGAAAGCAGCTCGGTGGAGAAAGACCTTGGAGTGCTGCTGGGCAGCAAGTTCTGCATGGGCCAGCAATGTGCCCTGGTGGCAAAGAGAGGCAGTGGCAGCCTGGGGGGCATCAGGAAAAGTGTGGCCAGCAGACACAGGGAGGTTCTGCTCCCCCTATATTCTGTCCTGCTGAGACCACACCTGGAACACTGTGTCCAGGTTTGGGCTCCCCACATCAAGAGAGAAAGGGACCTGCTGGAGAGAGTCCAGCAGAGAGCCAGGAGCATGAGTGGGGCACTTGAGCATCTCCCCTGTGCAGAGAGCCTGAGAGCCCTGGGACTGTTGAGTCTGGAGCAGAGAAGGCTGAGAGGGGATCTGAGCAATGTGTGCAAACAGCTGAGGGGTGGGGGTCAAGGGGAGGGGGCCAAGCTCTGTTGGGTGCTGCACAGCAAGAAGCCAAGGAGCAATGGATGCAAAGTGGAGCAGAGAAGGTTTCAGCTGAAGAGGAGGAGAAACTTGTTTGGAGTGAGGGTGGCAGAGCCCTGGAGCAGGCTGCCCAGAGAGGTTGTGGAGTCTCCTTCTCTGCAGACTTTCCAACCCCTCCTGGCTGCATTCCTGTGTGGCCTACCCTGGGTGATGCTGCCTTGGCAGGGAGGTTGGAGTGGATGCTCTCTGGAGGTCCCTTCCAGCCTCTAAGGTTCTGTGATTCTGTGATCTCTGAGTTACCAAAAATCTGCTGCACTCCAGCTGAGTCAAACCAATGAAGCTCTTTCCCTTAACGATGTCCTTCCCTGCAGCTCTCCAGTATTCATTTTCAATTGGTAGGGCTCTTAAACTGAGTCAGCACCACAGCATAACCCTGGAGCTATCCTGCCTCTAATCCTTACAACAATACATTTTGTCACCTCAAAAAATGCTCTTTCTCTTTTCCTTTTGGCCTGTCCCAGCCATGTCATGCTCCAGGAATGTGTCTGTTGCAGCCAGGAGAGGAAATCCAACCGAGCAAAATGTTATCAGCAATTAACAAAAAGAGTTTAATCCATTTTTCTCCTTTGTTTTCATTTTAAGGTTTCAGGAAAACAAAGAACACAAAATATCAGCTCAGACTAAGTTGATTTGCCTGCATGAGGCTCTGGTACACTGCCAATATCCTCTGTGATGGAGATTTAGAAGTTAATAGTAGAGGAGATTAGAAATTGGTGTCAGTTACAGAGCTGTGCAAAGTGATTGCTTTGCATTAAGACTTAACAGCTGAAATGAATAAAACACTTTTCTTTCTGAGGTTTCCCCCCCCCCCCCTCTTCTAGCTGTAATTGCAGGTTTGGCAAGCTGGCCAGATCTCTTTGTCCAGGCAGGATGGTCCCATTCCTCCTTCACAGGATCACAGGATCACAGCATGTCAGGGGTTGGAAGAGACCTCTGCAGATCACAGAATGAATCACAGAATGTGGAGGAGACCTCCAAAGCTCATCCAGTCCAAGCCCCCTGCTACAGCAGCAGCACCCAGAGCAGATCACACAGGAACACATCCAGGCAGCTCTGGAATAGCTCCGGAGTAGGAGACTCCAAAACCACTCTGGGTAGCCTCTTGCAGGATTCTGTCACCCTCACAGTGAAGAAATCCCTCCTTATGTTCCCATGGAACTTCTTATGCCTCAGCTTCCACCCATTGCCCCTTGTCCTGTCATCAGGCATCACCCAGCAGAGCCTGGCTCCAGCCTCCTGGCACTCCCTTTACACCCACAACCCCTCCAGGGCAGCATCTTCCAGAGTTCTGTCACCCTCACAGGAAAAAAAATTCCTCTTCATGTTTAAATGAAACTTCCTCTGCCTCAGCTTCCACCCAGTGCCCCTTGTCCTGGCACTGGGCATCACCCAGAGAGCCTGGCTCCATCTTCCTTCATGTCCTGACAGAGCAGGACCAGAGAGTCACACAGGAACACATCCAGACAGGGCTGGAAAGGCTCCACACAAGGAGACTCCACAGCCTCTCTGGGCAGCCTGTGCCAGGGCTCTGGGACCCTTACACTCAAGAAGTTCTTGCTCATGTTGAGCTGGAACTTCCTGTGCTGCAGTTTCCATCCCTTGCCCCTTGTCCTATGGCAGGGCACAAGTGAGCAGAGGCTGTCCCTGTCCCTGCCTTCCTGCCCCCCAGCCCTCAGCTCTTGACAGACATTGCTCAGATCCCCTGCAGAAGAGAAGGCTTCCAGGAGAGCTTGGAGTGGCCTTGCAGGATCTGAAGGGGGCTGTTGGGAGGGCTGGGGATGGACTATTGACAAGGTCTTGTCGTGGCAGGAGTAGGAGGAATGGGTTTAAACTGGCAGAGGGGAGATTGAAAGTGGACGTTAGGAAGAAGTTCTCCACAACCTCCACCAGCTCTTGCTGTATCTTTGCACCGTGCAGTAGGAAAACAAAGGCTGTTTTTTACCCCCAGTGCAGAGCAGAGCTTTCCTGGGACGTCGAGGAGCAGAGTTTGCAGCTGAGGATGGTTTCCAGTAAGGATGAAGCTAGAGTGAGAGCAAACATGAACAAAGCAGTGCTGGCTTTACTAATGAGTTCAGAGGGAGAAGCCAACCTTCAGCTGTGCTGTAGCACAACACAGCCCTTGGCCACCCTGAGTTGCAACAAACTCCTTTGTTTCTTGCCAAAGAAAACCTCTTCCTGCTCTGGGACATTCTGCAACCTGGGCTCCTCGGAGAGCAGTTTACTGCTGGTCCTGGGAAGTGATGGCAGTGACAAAGGCTTCTGCTGAGGCTTTGTTGTCTGTAGCCTGAGGAAATGCAAATTGGAGCAAAGAGCAGTGGGATGAAAGGAAGGGAGCTGGAACCTCCAGCCAGCCCTGTCGCTTCCCTGAGGATGGCACCAGAGGCAGAGGTCACAGGGCTTGACTGGTGTGCACTGAACTCTGGGCTGGGGGCCCACACAAGAGGATTTTGCCTGGGACCAGTGCTGCAGACAGAAACCCTGCTGGCACCATGGTCCCACAACCCAGAATGATGGTCGGCAACAGCAGAGCCAGGATTGCTGGAGGCAAGGCTCCAGCACAGGGTGGGTTAGGGAAAGGAATAGCAATTCTGAGGGTCACAGGGTCAGAGGATGTCAGGGCTTGGAAGGGACCTAAAAAGACATCATCCAGTCCACCCTCCCTGCCAGAGCAGGAACATCCAATCTAGCTCACGGCACACAGGAACACATCCAGACAGGGCTGGAAAGGCTCCACAGAAGGAGACTCCACAGCCTCTCTGGGCAGCCTGTGCCAGGGCTCTGGGACCCTTACAGCAAAGAAGTTCCCCCTTGTGTTGAGCTGGAACCTCCTGTGCAGCTTCCATCCACTGCTGCTTGTCCTATACCAGGGAGTAGTGAGCAGAGTCTGTCCCCCCCTCCTGACCCCCAGCCCTCAGATAGTTATAGACATTGATTAAATCCCCTCTCAGTCTTCTCTTCTCCAGACTAAGCAGCCCCAGGTCCCTCAGCCTCTCCTCCTCAGGCAGTGCTCCACTCCCTTCATCATCCCCAGAGCCCTCTCTTGGATCCCCTCCCCCAGATCCCTGCCCCTCTTAAACTGGAGAGCCTGGCACAGGTTGCCCAGGGAGGTGGTGGCAGCCTCATCTCTGGATGATTTTAAATCCAGGCTGGGTGTGGCTGTGGGCAGCCTGCTCTAGTGTGAGGTGGCCTTGCCTAGCAGGGGGTTTGGAACTGAATGATCCTTGAGGCCTCCTTCCAACCCTGACAATTCTATAATTCTATGTATCATAGAATCATAGAACCAACCAGGTTGAAGAGACCTCTAAGCTCATCCAGTCCAACCTAGCACCCAGCCCTGCCCAGTCAACCAGACCATGGCACCAAGTGCTCTGTGCACAGGCACCTGACAGCAGTGGCTTTAACCCATTTGGGCATTTTAAGCACTTGTAAGCCTCGGGAGCTGCTCAGCTGTGGTCACAGAATCACAAAATCATAGAATCAACCAGGTTGGAAGGGTCACATAAAATCACAGAATCAGCCAGGTTGGAAGAGAGCTCCAAGCTCAACCAGCCCAACCTAGCACCCAGCCCTGCCCAACCAACCAGACCATGGCACTAAGTGCCCCAGCCAGGCTTGGCTTCAACACCTCCAGCCACAGCCACTCCACCACCTCCCTGGGCAGCCCATTCCAATGCCAATCACTCTCTCTGCCAACAACTTCCTTCTAGCACCCAGCCTATGAATATTATCAAAACAACAATTTTGCTGCCTGGGGGTAAAGAAAATAATAAAGGGGAGGAAAAAAAAAGGGGGGGAGTGTGAAAGGGTTAACAAAAAGAAGAGATGTTTTCCTTCGTGGAAAGAGGTGCCCTGGATTTCAAACAATTGGAGTTCTGTTCTAATTTGGACTGGAAAGAAGCTTGAACACATCCAGCAATGGCAATTCCCTGTTTTTTTGAGCAGCTGTATCACCAATGCTTGCTGTTCCCCTGGACGTAGCCAGAATGTTTGTTGTCATTTGTTGAGATCCAGCAGATCCTGGGTTGGTTTATTTTAGCAAAAAACAACTTTTTTTGTTTGTTTAATCCTTAAATGGGTGCAGAGAAGAAGTGAAAAATGGATCCCACCTGTGTAATTCCCAAGCAGGGTAATGAGGGAACACTCCTTCTCCATGCATGTTTAATAAGCAATAAGTTCTGGGGCAGCTGCTGAGTTTTGCTGAGCTTTTAGGCTGCTTTTGAAATGTTGGCAGTTGTTTGCTTCTCCCTCTCAGGACCCAGACAGCAGCAGTCAGAGGCTTTGTTCAGCTGAACTACCTTCCCCTGGGAGCTAAGAGGCTGTTGGTCAGTTTGTGGAAGTAGAAGCATAGAAGCATAGAAGCAGTCAAGGTTGGAAGGGACCATAAGGATGATCCAATTCCAAAAGCAAAGAGAGCTGTTTGTAGTAGAATCAAAGAGTCAGTCAGGGTTGGAAGGGACCACAAGGAGCAGCCAGTTCCAACCCCCCTGCCATGCCCAGGGACACCTCACTAGAGCAGGCTGCATACAGCCTCAGCCAGCCTGGCCTGAAACACCTCCAGGGATGAGGCTTCCACCACCTCCCTGGGCAACCTCTGCCAGGCTCTCACCACCCTCATGCTGAACAACTTCTTCCTAACATCCAGTCTCAGTCTCCCCATTTCCAGCTTTGTTCTATTCCTCCCACTCATATCCCTACCTAAAGAGAGCCTAAAAAGTCCCTCCCCAGCTTTCTTGTAGCCCCCTTCAGATACTGGAAAGCCACAGGAAGGTCTCCTGGGAGCCTCCTCCCCTTACAACTGAACAACCCCAACTCTGGCAACTCACAGCCTCAAGCTGTGCTAGGGCAGGTTCAGGCTGGATGCTAGGAAGAAGTTCTTCCCAGCAAGAGTGATTGGCATTGGAATGGGCTGCCCATGGAGGTGGTGGAGTCCCCATCCCTGGAGGTGTTGAAGAGGAGGCTGCATGAGGCACTTGGTGCCATGGCTCAGCTGATTAGAAGGTGTTGGGTGCTAGGTTGGACTCGATGATCTCAGAGGTCTTTTCTAACCTGGTTAGTTCTGTGATCCTGTGGACCTCAAAGACCTCTTTTGCCTTTCTTCTCTGTTCCTCCTGTAATGCTCCCATCCTTATAGAACCATAGAATCAAGCAGGTTGGAGACCTCCAAGCTCATCCAGTCCAACCTAGCACCCAGCCCTGGCCAGTCAACCAGACCATGGCACTAAGTGCCCCAGCCAAGCTTGGCTTCAACACCTCCAGGGATGGGGACTCCATCACCTCCCTGGGCATCCTGTTCCCCTTCTTTGGATCTGCTTGCCCAGGGCATTTCCCCCCAAGCAAGAGAGGAGGCACTCAGATGGCATCCAAATGGTTGTGCCATGGACTCTAATCTTTTTTATGAGCCTTGTCTTGCTGTATTAAAGCAAAGTCTGAAGCCCTACGACTCTCTCAGCTGTTGTGGACAGTCTGGTGGCAAGGAGCTGGCTCTCCCCCAAGCAAAGGGGAATAACACAACTCGAAGCTGCTTTATGGTCAGGGCTTCACGCAGAGTAAACTCAGGATTAGCTGTATGAGGCAGTGCAAATGCCAGGGGCTTGTAATGTGTCTGCTCAGGTCCCAGCTAATCCCAACAGGTGCCAGGCAGACAACACTGCAGAGGGAGGATTTGCTGTGGGGATGAGGATAAAAATAGCCAAGGGCTGGGAGAAAAATGCCACTTGAAAAGTGATTTTTTGGGGGGAGGAGGGGTTCTTTCTTCCTCCTCCTCACTGAGATGCTGCACTTGAAAGCAAAGTCCTGCCCTGCACCAGAGCCACATGGGCTGATTGTAGAATCAGAGAATCAGGCAGGGTTGGAAGGGAGCACAAGGAGCAGCCAGTTCCAACCCCCCTGCCATGCCCAGGGACACCCTACCCTAGAGCAGGCTGCCCACAGCCTCAGCCAGCCTGGCCTCAAACACCTCCAGCCATGGGGCCTCAACCTCCTCCCTGGGCAACCCATTCCAGCCTCTCACCACTCTCCTGCTCAACAACTTCCTCCTCACAGCCAGTCTGAATCTCCCCACCTTCAGCTTTGCTCCATTCCCCCCACTCCTGCCACTCCCTGACACCCTCAAAAGTCCCTCCCTAGCTTTTTTGTGGCTCCCTTCAGATGCTGGCAGGCCACAAGAAGGTCACCTGGGAGCCTCCTCTGCTCCAGCCTGCACAGCCCCAACTCTTTCAGTCTGTGCTCACAGCAGAGCTGCTGCAGCCTCTCAGCATCCTCCTGGCCCTGCTCTGGACACTCTCCAGCATCTCCACAGCCCTCTTGTCCCAGGGGCTCCAGAGCTGGATGCAGTACTCCAGGTGAGGTCTCAGCAGAGCAGAGCAGAGGGAGAGAATCACCTCCCTGGCCCTGCTGGCCACACTGCTGCTGCTGCAGCCCAGGCTCTGGTTGCTCTCTGGGCTGCAAGTGCACACTGCTGGCTCCTGTTGAGCTTCTCCTCCAGCAGCACCCCCAAGTCCCTCTCCCCAGAGCTGCTCTCCAGCCACTCACTGCCCAGACTGGATTGGTGCTTGCCATTGCCTTGACCCAGCTGCAGGACCTTGCTCTTGGTTTTGCTGAACCTCCTGAGCTTGGCTTGTGCCCACCTCTGCAGCCTGTGGAGGTCCCTCTGGCTGGATCCCTGCCCTCCAGCCTGGCTGCTGCACCACACAGCTCAGTGTGGGCAGCAAACCTGCTGAGGCTGCACTCAGTGCCACTGATTTTATTTGTGTTCCTCTGCAGTTAGGAGGAGAGGCTCAAATATGCCAGCTCAGGGTTGTTGGATTGAAAAGAACTGATTAAAACCCAACTCTGAGCAGCTGGTTGAAACAATTCTGCTTTTCACAGAAAGGCCTTTCAGGCTTGCCCAGAGAGCTATGAAAATAATCCTTGCAATTAGTGTGTGGTCAGTGCACCTGCAAAGGAGACTTGTCCAAGGAAAAGCATCAGCCAGTGTCAAGGAGAACAATTCCTGAATTCATCACAGAGGCCTTTGCCTATTACCACATTTACACAGATGTGAATCCCTGGAGTGCAGACACCAGAAGGGTAACCCTACTGTAATCCAAAGAGCATGAGAAACATGAGTTCAGATCAGGAAAGCTATTAATTTTTTTTGGGGGGGTGTGTGTGTATTTGACTTCAGCATCCTCTCCCCTCTTGCACAGGCTGCACTTAATCAGCATCTCCATCTACCTCCCCTACACTGCCCAGCTCTCAGGGAAGAAACAAGATATTAGTCCCAGGGAAAGAAAATGACATCAGCTAAAGGACTCCAGAAGACCAAAAGGGATTTACAGCTCTGTAATTTTATCACCTAGAGCATAGCTGTAAATTAATTCATCAGGGCAGGCAGAAGAATGCCCACATTATACTTTGAGCCCACTGGTGGGGGTGCATCATGTTACATCTTCTCCAGCTGGACAGCACAGCAGAGGTGCACAAGCTGAATAATTTGGCAGCAAGTGTTGAAAGAATGGAGGCAGAAATAGCTGAGATGAAAGTGGAAGCTCTGTGAAGCAGATGAGGAGGCTTTGCTGCCTTTTCTCCTACAGCTCTTTGCACCTGTGCAAGAAACTCATATTTCTGTGTTACAGAATCATGGAACCATAGAATCAAGCAGGTTGGAAGAGACTTCCCAGATAGAATCATAGATCCATAGAATCCATCAGTTTGGAAGAGAGCTCCAAGCTCAGCCAGCCCAACCTAGCACCCAGCCCTGCCCAACCAACCAGACCATGGCACTAAGTGCCCCAGCCAGGCTTGGCTTCAACACCTCCAGGCACAGCCACTCCACCACCTCCCTGGGCAGCCCATTCCAATGCCAATCTTGAATATTGTGTTCAGTTTTGGGCTCCCCATCCAAGAGGGACAGGGATCTGCTGGAGAGGATCCAGTGGAGGGCTGCAAGGATGCTGAGGGGACTGGAGCACTACCTGAGGAGGAGAGGCTGAGGGACCTGAAGCTGCTTAGTGTGGAGAGGAGAAGGCTGAGAGGGGATTTTAAACAATGTTTGTAACTCTCTGAGGGCTGGGGGTCAGGAGGGGGGGACAGGCTCTGCTCACTGCTCCCTGGGATAGGACAAGCAGCAATGGATGGAAGCTGCAGCACAGGAGGTTCCAGCTCAACACAAGGGGGAACTTCTTTGCTGTAAGGGTCCCAGAGCCCTGGCACAGGCTGCCCAGAGAGGCTGTGGAGTCTCCTTCTCTGGAGCCTTTCCAGGCCTGTCTGGATGTGTTCCTTTGTTCCCTGAGCTAGATTGGATGTTCCTGCTCTGGCAGGGGGGTTGGACTGGATGATCTCTTTGGGTCCCTTCCAACCCCTGCCATCCTGTGAGCCTGTGCTCTCCTAGTGGCAGCATCTGTGCTGGCCGAGGGGGAGGCAAAGGGAATGTGGAAACCAGGAGTCCCACGTGGAGCTGATCATGGTGTGTGGAAAGCACTGCAGGAAACAACATGGTGAATAAATTCTCTCCCTCAGGGTTCCAGGGAGGTTGAGCTACTTCCATCAGCCTGGAGCAGAGTGGACTTTAGTACCTGAGGGTCAAACTGGGGAAAATGAGATAATAAAGCCTCATCTTGCTCAGTCTGGAAAGGGCTTTAGCCTTCAGTCAGTAGGATTCAGGGGTGTTAATGAGGGCAGGGTTTGATCCAAGGGTTTTATTTCCCCTCTTGCCTGTAGCTGGAAAAGAGGCTGAGTTCCACAGTGCTGTGCCCCTGGAGAAGCCATTTGCACCTGCGCAGCGTGGAGGCAGCCCTGCCAAAATGTGTCTGAGCTCCCCAAGGGAGCCTTGAAGCTCTCTTCTCTTAGTGATCACATCTTAACACGTTCCCTGCTCCCCAGAGTAGCTGCTCAGCTCCTTTCAGAGGGATGCTGTGCAGCGTTGGAGAGCAGTCTGCACACAGGCAGATGCACACTGGCCTGCGAGTGCTGAGAGCAGAGCTCCACAGAGGAGCCCCCAGCACAGGGCTTGCTCCGAGTGCCTGCTGGCAAGCAGCTCCTCATAGCTCTCATCAAAAGATGAGCTGCAAGGGAGTTAACCCATCCTCCCCCTTCTCCAAAATAGACTCAGGCCATGAGGGGAACGCTGAGTGCTTCCAGACTGTTAATCACTGCATGTTTACAGACCTGGAAACCAGGATTTGAGACCCTTGGAAATCCAAACCTCAGCATTTGTAGCCCTGATTTGGTATTGCTTTGTGCCCAGAGCAGTTGCTTCCATCTGCACAGACTCTCACAACTGTCAAGGTTGGAAAGGACCTCAAGGATCATCCAGTTCCCACCCCACTTCCATGGGCAGGGACACCTCACACTAGATCAGGTTGCTCACAGCCACACCCAGCCTGGCTTTAAAAGCATCCAGGGATGAGGCTTCCATCACTACCTGACTCCTTAAAAAGGCCCTCCCTAGCTTTAAGGTGTAATCAAGAAGTTAGAATCATGGAGTTGTCAGGGCTGGAAAGGACCTCAAGGGTCAGCCAGCTCCGACCCCCTGTCATGGGCAGGGACACCTCACACTAGAGCAGGTTGCTCACAGCCACATCCAGCCTGGCTTTAAAGACCTCCAGGGATGAGGCTTCCATCACCCCCCTGGGCAGCCTGTGCCAGGCTCTCAGCACTCTCATGATGAAGAACTTCTTCCTGATTCCATTCTGAATCTCCTCTCTTCTAGCTTGGATCCATTCCCCCCACTCCTATCACTACTTGGCACCCTGAAAAGCCTCTCCCCAGCTTTCCTGTAGCCCCCTTCAGATACTGACAGGCCACAAGAAGGTCTCCTGGGAGCCTTCTTCTCTCCGGACTGCACAACCCCAACTCTCTCAGCCTGTCCTTGCAGCAGAGCAGCTCTGCTCACCCTGCTGGCCCTTCTCTGGACCCCTGCCACGATGATGTGGCAGAGCTTTCCAGCCCTGCTGCGCAGGTGTGAGTGGCTGCGGGGGGAACCAAGCCCTCTGTAGCCCTGCCAAGGTGAAAGTGGTGGCAGCTGCAGGAGATGCAGGCTGGAAGAGCTGTTCCATACGTGACCTCCTTTCGTCGCCCTTCCCAGGCCATCCCAGACAGCTGAGTGCTGGGCTGGGCTAGCTTGGCACTTGCTCTCTGCAGCTAAGTGGGAGAGTTTCAGGGGGGCTGTACTCTTGCATTTAGTTTGTTTCTCTCTTTCCTTCTTCTTCCCAGTGAAATGAAGAACCATTGAAGCCTACTCCCTTTTCAGAGGAGATCTGACAGCTTTTATTTCCAGTATGGAAAGAAACAGCAGCAGACCTTCAGCCTGCAGAAGAGAAGGCTT